>NC_069805.1:18925790-19092371 GCF_027406575.1 Nycticebus coucang | reverse complement strand
TGACTCTAATATTTGGTTTCTCTTGGAGGCCAAGGTGGACTTATTTCCTGTGCTCAGGGTTTGGAGACAAGGCTGAGTAACAGCAAGATACTTCAGCATTGATAACACACCCAGTTTGTACTATAAGAATAATAAAAAGAAAGATCATCAAGTTTTCTGGCCATTGCTTTTTCTTACAGCCTCTCCAGAGGCCAAGGAAGGAGGAGTCCTTCAACTCAAGGTTTGGATGTTACTGTGCACTACACTGATGCCATGACATTCCTACCTCTGATTATCCGTGAGATTCTGTCTTATGAAAAATAATGAAAGAAAGAGAGAGAAAGAAAAAAAGAAATAAAGAAAGGTAGGTGTCAGGACAAGCAGGTTTGAAATCAGTTATCTTGCATATTGCCTGTTGATCTAATGGGTAGGCGTTTTCCAGCAATGTCTAGTTCCTGGGCTCAGACTGATTGGGGGGATAAGAATACTGGACCATATGGAAGGAAACAGTGAAAGAGTTGGAGGGTATACTCTGGACTTTTTAGTGTGCATGTGAAATGCCTTATGTGAGTCAAGAATTCACCATTAGATGTGGCAACACCTGTGGCTCAGTGGAAAGATTACCGGCCCACTACACAGAGGATGGCAGGTTCTAACTGGCCAATGCCAATCCACAACAAAAGAATAGCCTGGCACTGTGGCTGGTGCCTGTATCTCCAGCTCCTTAGGATGCTGAGGGAAGAGAATTGCCTAAGCCTAGGAGTTGGAAGTTGCTGTGATCTGATGCCAGGACACTCAACTTAGGGCAATAAATTCAGACTCTGCATATTAAAAAATAAGTCACTGGTGGGATCACACCTGTGGTGCATATTACAGGGGTATTTGCGAAACTTGGTAAATGTAGAATGTAAATGTTTTGGCACAGTAACTGAGATAACGCCGGAAAGGCTATGTTAACCACTGTGATAAAAATGTGTCAAATGGTTTATGAAGTGAGTGTATGATGCCCCATAATCATATCATTGTATACAGTTATGATTTAATAAAAAAATTAAAAAAATAATAAAAAATAAGTCACTGCGTGGAAAGTTTCCAGTATCTACAAGAATCTATAATATCAAAGGCACAGTGTTACATAAAATTCAAATTTTTGATTAATAGAGGTTGTTGGAAAACCATTTCCCAATGTGAGAATCATTTCTCTATTTGACGCCTAATATAGAGAAAAAAATTAAACACTAGACACGTATTCAAAAGTAAAAATGAGGGGTAAGTTCACTACTAATGTTTTTCTCCATTTATGTATTGAGCCAGAGTCTGATTTTATTGCCTTCAGTTGCGTGTGCTGGTATAAATACTCACAGCAAGATTCAAGTGTTGTCATCAAGCGAACCTATTCCCTCACCTGGGATTCTAGATGTCTGCATAACATCCAAACGTTATTTATTCTTCAAGTTAGGGATCTCACTAGTGCTCAGGATGGTCTCCAATTCAGAAACTCAGACAATTCAAATTGTCTGGGGGGACGGGCCCTCCAAGCATGCCAAAATGATAGTCATATAGCACAACCTCTGGCCATCAAACATAGTTTGAAATATATTCCAAATTCAAAGTTATGATTGGTTGCTCCCATCTGTAAATATAACACTCGGGGAGGCATAAGCAGGTGGTCCAAATATCTTGGCACTGTCGGTGAGCACCTGGACTCCCAGATGCTCAAAAGGCAGAGGCAATAGAAAATGCTGAGTTCATTTGTTTCAAATTCTAGTTTCCTAGGATAACATCAAGGTACTCTACCCAGGGGAAAAAATGGCATACTCTCTCTTAAAAAAAAAAAATAGAAAATGATAACTTTGGTAGGATTTAATAATGTGCCTTCCATGTCAATTCATGGTAACTGGTGTGTAAGCAAGAAGATAGTGTTAACTGTCTGTCAAATTCTCTCACTCTTGTTACTTCTTATGTGGTGAGCCTTTTGAGATACTTAGTTTTGGAAAAAAATTGTCAAGTAGCTTCATTGAAATAAGTAGTTAACTCTTTGAAAGTTAACAATTCTGTTCTTCTTAGTACAGTCAGACAATTGTACAGCTATCATCACAATCTATTTTTAGAACTTTGTGTTCTCCCCACACACAAAGAAGGTCAATACATACTATTAGTCACTTGGATCTTATCTACCTCCCTACTTCACCTGTCTCCTACTCATAGCAGACAACTGGCTTTCTCTTAATGTTTTATTCTGAGTTCAGTCATGCCTTGAGTAGTCTTTTATAAATGGCCTTGTTCCATTATCATAATAATTTTAAAGTGTATTTCTATTGTAACATAAATATGCACTTTATACCTTTTGATTGTTGAGAAATAGTCCATCCTGTGAATATAGCACATTATATATATCCAATCCAATTAGTAGTACTGAAGATGTTTCTTTTCTATCTAATATTTTTAAGAGATTTTATCAACAAGATATGTTGCCTGTGTCAAAAGCTTTTTCTATTTCTCTTGAGGCTGCCGTGTACTTTCTTATTGGTTCTAATTATGAAGTGTGTTCTATTCATTGATTATCTCACATATAAGAATACTGGCAATCCAGGTATTAAATCACATTTGAAATATATGTATAAAATATTTTGTATGCTCCTGGGCATATATCTTGTAGACTGAATACTGCATTTCCACCTTTGCCCTAGAAAAATACATTGGTACTCTCATAGCTACTCTCATAAATGCAAGCTGCTAACCTCAAGTGATTCTGTTGAGTTTATTCTTCTCAGCATCTGAGAGTACAGCCCCATCTCACCTCTGTTGGGAAAATTTTCCATTTCTTTCATCAACAAGAAGGGTTATGTTCTTGACCTATGTTGCTCAATTGATGAATGTGTTTATGTGAAGGATTTTCTCAATTTTCCTTATAAAAATAACCCATGGAATAAAATGTAACTACTTTATTCACATATAATTCACACATTCCAAAATTCACCCATTATTTCAAGTATAGAGTTCAATACTAGGATAACATCAAGGGAAAAGATGGAATACTCTCTCTTTTTTTTTTGGCCAGGGCTGGGTTTGAACCCGCCACCTCTGGCATATGGGACCGGCGCCCTACTCCTTGAGCCACAGGTGCCGCCCTGGAATACTCTCTCTTAAGGAAAAAGAAAATGACAACTTCGGTAGGATTTAACAATGTGCCTTCCATGTCAATTCATGGTAACTGGTGTGTGAGCAAGAAGATTGGGTTGACTGTCTGAGGGGATCACTTATATAGTTTTTTTGTTAGTAGAAACATTTCCCTTGAGATGTAGAGGAGAGCGACAAAGGAAAGAACAGAATCAAAGAAAGAAAAGAATGGAGAAACAAGCCAATGAGAGAGTGAGAATTTGGAGGAAGGAAGGATAAAGTGATGGAGGTCCAGAGGGAGTTAGGAATGTAAATGAAGAAAGTTCAAAAGACTAAACTTCGTGGCTCACAACTATAATCCTCACCTTCTGGCAGATGAAGATGAGTGGAGTTCTTAAATGAGTGGGTGCTGAGAACAAACATAGCAAGACTCACACCCTGTCTCTACTAAAAAGTAAAAATTATCTAGGCATTTCTTCCTAGCCACATTGGAGTTTCAGGCAAGAAGAATGCCTCAATGCTGGAGTTTGAGGTTGCTATGATCAAGGTTGAGGCCATGAAAGACAACCCTTGGCTACATTTTGAAACAATCATTTATGAAATCTGATAAGAAAAAAAGAGATCCACGCATAATTGTGGAGACATCTGCCACAGAAGATACGTAAAACATTTCTGAAATAATACATATGTGTACTGAGACCTGATGACTGGACACTCCTAATGCCCCCTAATAGGTCATTTCTTAATTAAAGTTCAAAGACTTTTACTATGCCTGACTACAACATTTGGATACACTGGGAGGCCAAGGTGGCCTCTGTTTTTGTTCCAGTAACGTGCTTTCTTGATCAATATTGATTTATAGTATAGTCTGAGGTCCTCCTGCTTTGTTTTTATTTTAAAGTAATGTCTTTCTTAGCTATTCAAATTTTTTTCTGATTCAATATAAAACAAAGTATTGTTTTTCAGATATTTTAAGTATGACAGTGGTGCTGTAATAGGGATTTCATTAAAATTGTTTATTGCATTGGGTAGTATGGACATTTTAAGAATGGTTATTCTTCCTAGCCATGACCATGGTATGTTTTTTCATTTCTTAACATCTTCAGATATTTCTTTTCTTAGAGTTTCATAGTTCTATTTATATAGATCTTTCACATCCTTTCTTAGGAAAACTCCAAAATATTTTATCTTCTTTGGCAGTACTCTGAAAGGAATAGAGTCCTTGACTTTATTTTCAGCTTCATTATTGTTGGTGTATATAAAGGCTACAGATTAGTGAATATTGATTTTGTAACCTGAGTGCTGCTGTATTCTTTGATCACTTCTAAGAGTTTTGTAGTTGAATCCCTGTGTTGTTCTGGATATACAGTCATACCTTCTGTGAAAAGTGCAGGTTTGATTTTCTTTGACTCTATATGTGCACCTTTGATAGCTTTTTTTGTACATGATTGTCATGGCTAATACATCCCTTCCAATGTTAAAAACCAGTGGAAACAATGGGAAACCTTGAATTGATCCTTATCTGAGTATAAATAATTTCAAATTAAATCCATTCTATATTATATTGGCAGTGGGTTTGCTGAGGATGACCTCTGTTATTTTAAGAAATGACAATTCTGTACGTTATTTCTTTGATTTGTTCTTTCTTTCTTTCTTTTTCTTCTTTCTTTGTTTATTGCAGACACAGTGTATCATTTTATAACCTTTGGTAGAGTGTCCTGGCATCACACAGCTCACAACAAACTTCTACTCCTAAACTTTTTTCTTTTGCCTCAGCCTCCCAAGTAGCTGGAATTATAGTCAACTGCCACAATGACTAGCTATTTTTGTTGCTGATGTTATAATTTGGCCAGGGAAGTGTTTGAACCATCCACCACTGGTATATGGTGCCAGAACATTGCTCATTTAGCCACAAGCTCCACCTTTTCCTTTACTTTTTTATTGAAGGATCTATCCAATACTCACTGTAAGTAGCTAAAACCTTCATCTATTATGGTTCTGGAAGAAATAATGTTGCCCATGTTAGAGTTTCTCTTATAAATTGAGTCGCATTCTGATTGTCAGGAGAAATATTAATAACTGAAATCTCATCATATTAAGTTTTACTCTTTACAACTATGAACTACACACCCTTATCTTTCCTTACTTTTGTTGGTTTAAAGACTTTATCTGTTAATAAAATTGCAACATTTGTTTTTTTATGATTGCCATTTGCCTGAATTATAGATGACTTTCCCTTCACCCTGGGTCTTCATGTATCTTTAAAGGGAAGATGAGATTCTTATATGCACCAGATATCTGGCCTGAGTATTTATATCCAGTCAGGCAACCTATGTCTCTTCAGAGAACAATTTAACCCATTCACATTAACTGAGAACATTGTCAAGTCTGGTAGTGTTTAAGGTATTTATTTTTTTGAAATTCTATTGGACAATTTTATCTTTTTAGCACTGCAGAAATTATAATTTGATAAAAAGTTTCTGAGCAAGTTTACCTTGGTGGTAGAACATTGTGCTGGTCATTATGCAGTATAGGTGTGAGAATACCCTAGAGAGCTGGTTTACTTATAGCAAATTTCTTCAACATGTGAATGTCTTTAAAGTATTTTAATTTCTCATCATAAATGAAAATCAGTTTAACTTGATACAGGATCCTATGTTGAAAGTTATTTTGTTTTGGGAGATTAAGCTCAATGACCACCCTCCTCCAGCTTGAAAAGTTTCAGCAGAGAGAAATACAGTCATTCTAATATTCTTCCACTTGTAGGTAATGCTTTTTTATGTCTGGTTCCTTGGAGAATTTTCTCTTTCATATTAACTTTGGCAAAGTTGATTATAATGTGTCTTAGAGATGCTTTATTTGGTTTGAGTCATGGTGGGGTTCTGAAACTGTCTGCTGTCTGAATTTTTGTATCTCATGCCATGTTTTTGAAGTTCTCCATAATTATCTCTTTTAGAGATATCTGGGCCTTTCAAAGCAACTTCTTTGGCTTCAGGAATTCCCATTAGGATAATATTAGTTTTTTTTTCAAATTGTCCCAAAGCTCTCAGAGAGTGATCTGTTTTTGCTCTCCACTTCTCTTCTTTTTTGTGTGTTTGGAAGCCTAAATTTATCGTCACTGTCAGAGACCTTTTCATCTGCCTGTCCATTCTGTTACTGAAGAATTCAACTGAGTTTCTTGGATCTTTGAGGGATGCAACTTCTTGACTCAATGGGTCAAAATGTTTGGTAACTTTGTCTTTGAATTCATTGAATCCTTGAGACAACTTTTGAAGTGCTCCTTGAACTTCTAATTCCAACTTTACCTCCATTTTTTAAATCTTATTTGCATTCATATTCTGAATTTGATTTGTGACATCTCAGCCATTTATTTATGAATGGAACCTTCTGGTGTGTACATCTTGTTGTTCTGTTGGAGAGTTGATCTACTCTGCTGATTCATGTTGCTAGTGTTTTACCACTGATTCCATCCATGTGGCTAGATGATTATATTTCACCTTTTGCCTAGTTGAATAGATAAGGTTCAATGGGGTCGGGGACTCCTAGAGTAGTGATTAACCAGCCTTTTGCCCAAGAGCTGGGACTGGTAACTGCAGCTTTTCCCTTACAGTTTTTCAATGGATTTGTAGAGTACTATGGCTTGAGACACTGGGGACCTACTTGGTATGTTGGGGCTAAGTGGCTCTGTCTTTTTTTTTTTTTTTATCTTGCCTCTGTGTAATCTTAGTGAATCAACAACTCTTGGTTGAAGTCTCAGCTGTGGAAAAATGCCAGGAAATAAGATACCTGGCCCCCACAGGCAACAACTGGAAAATAAAAATCAACCTTCCCACAACAATACAACCATGGTACAACCTTGGATGGTCCTCAGGTGATTGGCCCAATTCAAATATTCCAAATCAATTATCACAGTCAGCAAGTACACAGTCTCAAGTTGGAGAGCTCAAACTCAATAACAACTGGATAGCTGACAGGAGTATGAATTGTCCCAGTGCTCTTTGGAGTAAGAAGAGCCCACAAAGCAAATGTATTATTTTGGGATAGTCTATGCCTCCTTCTCCACCTTCTATCTCGGTCACACTCAGTCCTTTGTAATGCCATGGGGATGTGACCCAGTTCTCTCCAAATAGAAGATACTTCACGGATTTGAGACTGCCTGAGTCATAGGGAGATCCTCATCCTGGGCACTTCACTCTGCCAGTAGCTGGCAGTAGGAGCTGAAACCTGATAACCTCGAATGCTTAATGAAAGCTGAGGTGTTTTATTCAGTTTCAGCTCCTCCCCAGATTGATGTTGTTTCCACTTATATTCTTGCATATTTCATGTTATTATACCATTAATATTCCCTTGTTAGCCAGGTGCTATTTGAATACAAAGAAAGTGTGACTCAGCCCTGCTCTGTGTTGTACCACTGCATTAATCCTCACAGGGCTGACTTATGCTTTGGTGCATTCTGTGCTTTGGCAGGCACAGTTATAGATCATAAATGGCATTTATATTTTACCTCTCCCTTGGATGATGCTTTCCCACACTTGCTTTTGTCCATACTATGCTCCCATGAGAGCCATTGGCATTCTGGACTCACGAAAGCAACAATTCTTAGTCAGCTCCACCTTGAGAGCATGCCCCCTCTGTTCACATTGATTCTATTCTCTGTTCCTGCCGCATGCAGCACAGGCACATACTATCTCAGGCATAACCTTTGGTCATGAGGCCTGCATTTTCATCACAAATCTTTTCTTACAGTGGCTGTCCCCGGAATAGAGGCCCGGCTTTTACTGGTTGCTAAGAGAGATGTAAGTATATCTCCAAAATATCACCAGGTGTGTGAGCCCTATTTTTCCCTCTGCTGCTGCTATTGCATTGTACTATAAAAAACCACTTTTGCCTCTTTTCTATGGCTCCCTCCACAGTTTCCACTTCACACCCATGCCATAGAAACAGCACAGATCCTGAACATCCCAAGCCCCATCCACACCTCTCAAAAAAATTCCCAAGATCCTGGCTTCACAGGGGACAGTTTTCCAGAAATTGGGCTAAGAGTGGAGGGGACTGCTAGGTATTCAGAATTGTGGGTAAAGTCCATGTTCAGTTTTATGCCTGGGCACTCGTGTCCTCTCTGAGGAAGGAGTTCTGGTTTTTAAAGGTTCTCTCTCATGGATAATATAGGAAGAAATCTTAACTCTGCTCACTTGATTTTATAAAGTATACTGAAAGCCATTCTCATAGAAGACGGGATTCCCATTCACTTGGGAATGGATTTTTGAACTCATTGTTTATTTCCTTAGGGTCACAGCACACCGTAGCACAGGAGATGTGTGCTCTTTAACCTTCTGTCTTGTCTCAGCTCCAAACCATCAGCTTACTTGATAAACTTCTGTCCTTTAACTTTTTATCTAGATGGGACCCTCTGTGAAAACTAGCTCCAGGCAGCCATAGTGCCTCTTCACCTCATTTTCCATTATCATAAGGCTTTTAATGTTCATTCCTATTGTAACATGAATGTGCACACAATATGCACTTTTGATTGTTCAAAAATATTCCATCTTGTGAATATAGCATGTTATTGTATACAATCATCTGTAAATCCCATTACTAGTCCTGAAGATATTAACTTCTCATCTATGATTTTTAAAAGATTTTATGAATAAGATATGTTGCTTCTATCAAAAACCTTTTCTGTGTCTAATGAAGTCACCGTGTGTTTCTCTTATTGATGCTATAAACTTACTGTGTTCTATTAGTAGATTTAACAATATTGAGATAGACTAGCAAGACTGTTAATAAATCCCATTAGGAACACGTGTATAAAAATTTTTGTTTGCTACTAGACTTTTCATTCAACTATACGGTATATCTCTTATAGATTTGATACTACATTTTCTCCTTTGCCCCAGGAAAATACATTTTTTATCAGTGCCGGTGACTCAGCAAGTAGGGAGACAGCCCCATATACTAAGGGTGGCGGGTTCAAACCCAGCCCCAGCCAAACTGAAACAGGAATATAGCAAAGTGTTTTGGTAGGCACCTGTAGTCTTAGCTCCTTGAGAGTCTGAATCAAGAGTATCGATGAAGCCCATGAGTTGTAACTTTCTGTAGGCTGTATAATGCCATGGCATTTAAGCGAATGTGATAGAATGAAAATGTGACTCTACAAGAAAAAAAATATTGATATTATCATAGATCAAGGAAATTCAATGTACTGGCCTAAAGTGATCCCCGAGACTTCATCATTCTTAGTAGCAGATAGTAAAGGCCAATGACAGCACTGCTGGGGAAATTTTGCACTCATTTTCTGGACATGTTTAGTCTCAGTATGTACTCGGTCTGGTCTGAAACCCCTTAGCTATCTAAACTTTCTCCCTCGGCCTCTGAAATTGCCTGAATAATAGGTGTGACCTATGGAGCTCATCCATGCTTATGTTTTGGTGAGTATTTTTTATATATTTTCCTCAAAAATAACAGCCCATTAATTAAAAATCAAGCATTCTATGCAGGTGTAATTCAAATACAAAAAAATTCACCCATTTTAAGTATAGAGTTCAAGACTACACATTCAGGAATCACTTGTATAGTTTCATTGTTACTACAGATGTTTCCCTTCCGTTGTAGAAGAGAGGGATTAAGGAAAGGAATGAATAAGATTCACTTTAAAAACGTGAATAAATTAAAACAATGAAAAGAATGGAGAGAGCAAGCAGATGATTGAGAAAGATTTGGGGCGGCGCCTGTGGCTCAGTGAGTAGGGCGCCGGCCCCATATGCCGAGGGTGGCGGGTTCAAACCCAGCCCCGGCCAAACTGCAACAAAAAAATAGCCGGGCGTTGTGGTGGGCGCCTGTAGTCCCGGCTTGGGAGGCTGAGGCAAGAGAATCGCTTAAGCCCAAGAGTTAGAGGTTGCTGTGAGCCGTGTGACGCCACGGCACTCTACCCGAGGGCGGTACAGTGAGACTCTGTCTCTACAAAAAAAAAAAAAAAAAAGAGAAAGATTTGGAAGAAGGAAGGATAAGGTGAAGGAAGGGCCAAGGGAGAGAGGGAGGTAAACAAAGAAAGAGAAAGTGACCAAACTTTGTGGCTCACATCTATAACCCTTACCCTTTGTCAGTCTGAGATGAGTGGAGTTCTTGAACAAGGAATGCTGAGAAGGGACTGAGCAGGGGCAGACCCTGAATTTACTAATAAGTGAAAACTCATCTAGACTTTGCAAGAGACATCTGCAGTCCTAGCTACATGACAATCTCAGTCTGTGAATTGCCTGCATCCTAGACTTTAGGTTGGTATGATCTAGGTTGAGGATATTACAGACTATACTGGGCAACATAACATACAGAAACCATATCTCAAAAATCCCCATACACACACCCATATAGAACCAACCAACCAATCAACAAACATTTTCATCATCTAAAAGGATGAAAATTACTTTCAATGGTTCAAGCAAATTAGACATGTTTAAGACCTGTGAAACTATGACCATATTGCTTGTGAAACTAAGATGATGATCTTATCCAGGCATAAGAAATTTGTAAGCTTCATTAAATGGAATTTTGGGGGTGGATTTAAAACAGGTACTTGTAACAGCATCTCACAGGAGGTGCCTGTGAAAAAATGAGTAGGGCACCGGTGCCATATAATGAGTTAGATGGTTCAAACCTGGCCCAGGCCACAGTGCAACAAACTAAAGCCTGGAATTGTGGCAGGAACCAGTAGTCCCAGCTGCAAGTTGCTGCGTGTAGTTACATCATGGTACATCACCCAGGGTGACTTGAGGCTATGTCTCAAAAAAAAAAAAAAAAGAAAAGAAAAGAAAAAGAAATAGTGTCCTACTCAAGCTATTCCATGAAGTTTTGTGATCTTTAATGCAGCTTGATTCACAGTGCTGTCCAAGACCTCAACTGTTGTCCTATCCTAGTGCCCTGGATCTCAACTGTCAATAGAATCAACAAGACCCAAATGAGAGATCACAGGTCTGTCTCTGGAAGAAGGGCTAAGTAGTGTCCTGGTTCAAACACTTGAGGGACACTAGGTGAAGTGAGCAGAAAAATCAACTTAGTATCTTTGACCAGATGCCAGTATACAGGATACTAAAGAATGAAGTCACTACATGGTCACTCTGGATGACATCACAATGGATGTTGCCATGGGTTACAATTTTACAATTTTCAAGCTTAAACTCATTCCTTCTAAGATGTGTAGTGGTTCTCCAGGTATCTTATTTGGTGTAAAAATTTAAAAAAATACTTGGGTTGTTTTCTCTGCACTTAATTCCAACTTCCTAATGTTTCTTTGTGTCTATAGCCAAGGGATTTAACAATCCTTTCTTTCCTTTTCAATTCATGGATTTTTAAGCAAATGGAAGTGTGCTGCCCTGGAATGTTATAGTGCATGAACCTGAGCCCAAAGTTTAGACACTGATTTCTCAGACCTAACAGGTACATCACACAGTTCTCAGTTTTACTTTTTGTAAGATATTAATTTTTTCACAAGAATAGGGTGGCTTCAGATGTTAGGTGTCTCAGTCAACCTTCTCTATTAATACATAGTTAAGCAATGTGTGCAGTAGAATACTCCATATGTGCAGTAATTTATGATGATCAAGGTTAATATACTATATTGAAAGTTCAAACATTTCTGACCTGAGTGCCAGGTGTGCCCAACCTTTTGGCTTCTTGGCTACATAGGAAGTAGAAGAGTTATGTTGGGCCACACATTCAGAACACAAACATTAATGAAGTCTGATCAGCAAATAAGAGTTATATGCATGAAATTTTAGATATCTGCCACAACAGATATGCCAAACAGTCCTGACATAATCACCAGGGCCTATGAATTGGAAACTCATCAAATCACTGGACATAGTCATTTCCTAAGTAGAGCTCAATGATTATTGGGAAGCATGACTATAATGTTTGGGTGTTGTGGGAGGCCAAGTAGAGCTGATCCCTGATCTCAGGTGTTGGAGACAAGGCTGAGCAACAGAAAACACCTTCAGCATCTATCTCTTACCCAGTTCCTACTGAAATAGGAAAGGTAGCCCAGCCTTGTGGGACCTTTATGTAGTTCCAAGTACTCCAGAGGTTGAGCCAAGAGGATCCCTTGTGTCAAAGAATTGAATCTTGCTGTACATTAGACTGAGGCTATGACACTTTAGACTGGACAATAGAGTGAGATTCTGTCTAATGAAAAATAATACATGATAAAGAAAGAAAATTTGCTAGGCACCCTTTCCAAGAGCAAAAACAGGGACAGGTGTCAGTAGGCTCATGGAATAGGAGGAAGGAGGAAGAAGGAAATTTATTGTGACTTCTATGGGGAGAATTAATTAGTCAGGATTTGCTGGCTTGGAATTGGTTTGTTAGAATATTGCCAGTTGATTTCATGGGTAGGTTTTTTTCAGAAACGTGTTATTCATGGCATCTGAATGATTGGGGCAAGGGAATATTGGCCCAAATTTAAAGACCCCCAAAGATGAGATGAAGGGAGGACTCTGGATTTTGTAGTGTGCATATGAGAAACCTTAAGAGATATATTGCATAGGTGCAAGAAAAGACCGGTAGTAGAGTCAATAATTCACTGTAAGGGAAGTTTTGAATAACTACAAGCATTTAGAATATCAAATGGTCACAGTTACATAAAATACAAATCCTTGACTGATACATGTTTTAAGAATACATTTTTCCTATGAGAGAATAACTTCTCTAGTTTACATCTAAAATATCGGTAAAATTTCAAAACTACAAATGTGAAAAAAAGTAAAAATAAGGGATACGTCCGCAACCAATGGTTTCTCCATTTATTTATTGAGACATACTGTAACAAAAGAGTGTGGTTCCCCCCCCCCCTTTAAACTATATTCTTGGTTCCCACAGTTTGTTTTATCTGTGGCTAAGGGAGTACAACCACCCTTCCTTTTCTTTTCAAATCATGTATTTTTAAGCAAGTGGAAGTCTGTGTTATATAACTAATGCTGACTACAGGGATGTTATCGACAAATAACCCATGTGCAAAGATCGAACAGCGATTTCACAGACCTGACAGGTATGTCACACAATTCTCAATTGTACTTTTCAAGAAGTTTAATTTCTTTAGCTAGAATAGGCTTGTGTGGGATTTTAGGGGTGTTACTGAAGGTCCTCTTTCCTAATCTGCCTAGATAATTGGTCCATCAGTGTATTCCATATCTGTAGTTATTTATTAGGATCATGCGAAACATTACCATATCTGGAAAGTTCCAACATCTAATTGTAGGACTTTGTCTTCCCCCCCCTCAAAGAACATGAATACTTACCAGCAGTCACTTTTACTTTTCCCACCACCCTCCAATATTGACATCCTACTCCTAGCAGACAATTGGCTTTGTCTTGATGTTTTTTTTCTGAGTTCAGTCTTTCTCTATGTGGTCTTTTGTAAGTGTTCTTATTCCTCTATCATAATGATTTTAAGGTTCATTTTTATTGCCACATAAATGTGCACTTGATTCCTTTTGACACTTGAAAAATAGTGTGTCGTGTGAATATAGCCTTTTATACGTATCCAATCATCTGTAAATGCCCTTAGTAGTTATGAAGATGTTCCTTTCTTATGTAAGTTTTTAAAAATATTTTATCAACAAGATATATTGCCTCTGTCAAAAGCCTTTTCTGTTTCTATTGAGATGACTATATGGTTTTTCTTATGATTCTATTAATGTAGTTTGTTCTTTTAGTTTATTTTCCAATGTTGATCTAGAATGGCAATCCTGGTAATAAAGCCCATTTAGGATACATGAATAAAATATTTTGTGTGTGTTACACTTTATGGGGGCAAGACATGATTGCAAGAGGGACTTTACCTAACAATTGCAATCAGTGTAACCTGGCTTATTGTACCTCAATGAATACCCAACAATAAAAAAAAAAAAATGGAAAAAAAAATTTCTAAAAATAAAATTAGAAAAGGGTTGTGTTTATCTTCTGAGAATCTTCAAGAACAACAGTAAAAATTGCTAACATTTAAAAAAATATTTTGTATGCTTCATACTTAAAAAAATTCTTACTTATGGGCTTGTTCTAATGACTCTTCCAGCTAGAACAGTAATTCTTTATTGGCTATTCTACCATCCCGTCACCATTCTAAGACTTTCCCTAACCAAACTTATATAAAGAGGCATGCTCTCTCTCCCTCTGTCTCTCTCTCTCTGTCGGTCTCTCAGTCTCTTCTCTTCTCTCTCTCTCTCCCTCCTTACTTTTTCATCTCTCTCTTTTTTCTCTCCCCCTCTCTTCATTTCTCTACTCCTTGGTACTGCTCTGCAGCATCTCTCCCTCAACAATAAAAACCATCTTTACAAGCCTTGGTGGTTTGCGAGATCAATGCCCATGGAGTACCACCCTTTCAGCTAATGTCAAACGAGGGATGTAATTAGGGAATCCTCCCAAGGGTAGCTTCCACCTCTTCCATGGGGTTTTAACTATTGGGGGGATTCCTATCCTTTCCTCGCAAACTTGGCACTAAACAACTTATCAGCTTTTGTTCATCCACCAAAGTGTGCCAGTCAGCACTCATCACTGGCCTCATTCAGATTTGGTGATTACCACTATGAGAGTGAGTTTTCCCTAATTGTGGGCTGGGTTGATTACATTCCTGGTTATTCACCCATTTCTCAAAGCTTAAGTTCCCTATTTCCATTGACCTTGCATAGATTAGCCCAGAGCTTCCATGCCTCTTACTAAAATTTCTTGAGACAGTTCTTGAGTTCTCCACAGACCCAAGTGTCTGATATGGATCTGGGTACAGTGACAGCTTCCCTAAATTGTGTTCTTGACTTCACGACCAGTAACAAAGCAGCAGAGACCTCAGCCCTTTGTCCTTGTCCTCACCTGATTCTGCTCACACTTTATTCTGGTGACTAATTGCCATGGGTTCAAGGCATTCTATCCCACTTAACTCCCCCTTTGGGTGCTTTTTGAACCACCTAGTAGAATTAGAAAACTCTCAACCCATGTTTAGCTACTTTGTTTAATTTTTCTTTAATTTGAAACTTATTTAACTACTGTGAACTCCTTAAGAAAATGGAGCGAGGTACCCTATATTCAGGGATTCTCAGATCTTAGAACCAAGCCTAATTTTTGTTGAAGTAATTCCAAAATTCTGTTTTTTTTTTTTAACCTCTAGTAACAGCAAACTTTAATGAAAGTAGCCTACATTTTGTTCAACATTGTATAAGAAACATTCAAAATTGTAGAGGTTTCAAATGTTACACAGATTTTAGTGTGCGTTTAATAAAATTAAAAACTATAACAACAAACCTCATGTATTCTACTTTGAAGTAATTCCAAAATTCTTGTAGCAAAAGATTCTACTACTCTCTAATCTTCCTAAATCAAACCTATTTTACCTGGCAGATGAACTTCGGTGGCAAAGACAAGTGGCCACCATTTCCAAAACCAGAGTAAATCTTGTTCCGACCCACCATATTTGGCTACTTTCTCAAGCACACAGTTGCTTCCATCCTCTGTCCCTCCTTCTTCCCTGTCAACCAATCTAAGGTCATCTTCAAACTTCTCCTTTCAACAAGAGTTCTTCCATATTGTCTCTCATTCCACCACTGGATGCTCAAAGAAACACTTCCAGACCTATATGTCCTATAAAAATACCTCATATGATTTTTTTTAATCATTTTTGCCAATACCCTAACCTCTAACGAGTGCAAAGTAGTTTGGCAGAGGGTAAAAGGGCAAATCAATTTCATATGTCAACAATGAGTATCCTACAGGTGATACTGTGGTCCCTAATTTCCAGCCAAATTGGAATTATAACTATAATGCTGGGACATAAATTAGAGACGTTTTTATTATCTGCACTGCTTGCAAACTTAGAACTTCTGCCCCAAATCCATCAATTATGATCAATTACCAGAAGTCATACAAGATAAATCTAAAATCCTTCAGCTTTGCTCAAATGCCATAGCAAGGCTTTTGTTAAATGTAATAACTTAGGTCCTAAAAAAAAATAAATGGAAAAAAATTCTCATAATTTATTTATTTAAAGAAAGTTACGCTGAAATCAGTCTTAAGTTAAAGCACTTGAAGCATGGACCACTAACACTCCCGGCTGTGATTTTAGACATACCTTTTAAGGTTGACATGGAGAGAGATGATATTTTGCAAAGGGAACATAAAAAATCTCAAACACAATATTATCAAATGCTAGCTCACAACATAACAAACAGTGTCACTAAGGCCATAATTCCTAACCTGACTAAATCTTTAGGGGCCAAAGGCAACTTCATTACTCAGCCACGTAGACCCTGCTACAAATGCAGTGGAGAAGACCAATGGGTTCAATGTTGCCCCAATCCTAACCCTTACCAGGGCCATACTTTCTCTGCAAAAGAAAGGGCCATTAAAAGGCTAACTGCCCCTTAGCCCAAAGAGGATATCGGGCCAGCCAAACTCGGGCACCTACAGCATACTTTTTGGGCTTGCCTCTTCTGAAGACTGATAGGACCCTGGCTTCTCTCACCCAATGAAGATCACCTCTGCAAAGCCATGGGTATCCCTGATGTTGGTATGTAGGATTATCACATTCTTACTACTACACACAGGAGCTAGCTTCTCAGTAGACTTCTCAGCGGTCTACCTCCCTGTTGCCCACCTCTATTGTTGTGATAGAGAGTTTTTCCCATTGCTCATACCAAACTCCTTTTTTACACTGCATGATTGGCAATTTCTCATTTATTAATTTCTTTTTGGTGTGGCCTTCCTGTCTAGTTTCCTTTCTGGGAAATGTCACACTTTCCAAATTAGATACCACCCTTGTTTTAAATTTTAAATTAACAGATGCTGACAAATCTCCTTCTGCCTCACTCTTCCTCATCCTTTCCCAAGCTATCAATGATCTGTCTCCCTGGGCCATTCAACCAAAGCAAGTAAATCCTAATAGTTGAGATATTAAAATCCCCTCAATTGCCTCATACTCTTCAATTCTTGTTAAACTAAAAGACCTCTCTGTTTTTTTTTCTCAACATCAATATCTACTTCCCCAGTATAGTCTCCTAATTGTTAAATCTATTACACAGAATCTCCTAAAAAAAAAAAAAAGGGTAATTGAAGAACTTGCCCACTAACCATTTAGTACTCCCTTGCTAGCAATTAAAAAACCTAATGGCACCTATTGCTTCGTACAAGATCCAAGACTCATCAACTATGTGGTTATTCTATACACCCATCCATTCCTGTATATCCTATGCAGTAGTCCCTAATCTATACACCCACCTATCAACCAATCTCACCTTCAACCACTTATTTCTCTGTGCTACATCTTCAATCCTATGATCCCTCTATTTCAACCTTAGTTTTGTATGTTGATGATCTCCTGTTCTGTAGTCCCACCTTACATGACTGTAAACAAAACAGCTGTTTCATCTTTAATTTCCTTAGAAATAGAGGATATCAGATTTCTCCCTCAAAGTTTCAATTATTCCCAAAAGAAGTCATTTACCTTATTTTCATTTTTTCCTTAGGCTTCAAAACAATTACCATAAACAGGAAAAGACTTCTTCTTGACTTTCCTCTATCCACCAGAAAACGAAAACTCCTCTCCCTTTTAGAGTTAACTAAATACCTCAGAGCATGGATTCCCCACTTTTCTCTCCTAGCTGCTTTTTTATATAATGCTACTTGAGGTAAAACTCATAAACCTCTGCTAAGCTCCATTTCCACTTCTTTTAATTCTCTGCAATGTGCTTCATTAGATGCTTCAGCCCTCCACCTTCCTGATCTTTCTCACCACTTCCTCCTATATGTCGAAAAAAAGCATGGATTTACTCTCAGCATGCTTGGACATCAGCTAGACCCCACCTTTACTCCAGTTACTTATGTCTCAAAACAGAGCACACTATTAGAGATGAGGCCCCTTATCTCAAGACATTGGCAGTTGCAGTTACTCTAATACAAGGATCAAAGAAACTCACTTTCAGTTCTCCTACTACTGTACTGTCCTTCTCCATCTGATCTTTTGACATACAAAACTCTACAAACCCTGCCACTATGCCACATTCTCAACCTTCAAACCTCTCTGTTATCTGACCCACAATTATTTTTTAACACATGTCCCACAGTAAAACCTAAATCCCTCTTGCTATTACCTCGGACTCATCACTCCCTCAACATTACTTTCAAACACTAGACACTCTTCTCCTTTACCTCTCCAACATACAAAAGGACCTCTTCCTAATTCTAATGACATCTAATTTTCAAATGACAGTTCCTTTATGTATAAAAAAAACCTTGTAATGCAGGCTATGCAATTGTGTCCTCCAATAAATCATCCATGCACACTCTCTTCCCTCTTCAACTACTAATCAACAAACTGGCAAATTATAAATAACTCTTAATATTAGTAGATAACTTTTCATATTAAAAGACCTTTATCATAATCAAAAAACATTATTACCCACTTTGAGATCCTCTGTTCTTTACAGTCTGATAATAAACCTGATTTCACCTTTACCATTTCTAAAACCTTAACCAAAGCCTTAGGTATCCCATGACACTTCCATATTCCTTTACATGCTCAATCTTCAGAGAAAGTTAAAAGGTCTCTTACATACTAAAATTTAGGCTGCCCTAGTCATGATTACTAACATTTATTTTTCAACCTTTTAGACCCTGCAACTCTTATTTTAACAACTTGCACACACAAAACTAAACCTTTTGTGCCCTCAATCCTCCAGGCATACTTTCTTTACTTCCATTTTACTGAAACCCCTCCTGAATTGGGTCTGAACCAATCAAATTACTCAAATATAGTGACTTTTCCTTCCAAGTCCAAAAGGAAGTTACTCAGAAGTGCCATATTTCCTTCCAGTTTCTCTGCAGGAAAAAATTATACCGAATCCTCCCTGTCCACATAAAGAGTCTCTGTTCCATAATTATATTAATACCTGATTTTAAAATTATTGAAGGAGATGAACCTGTTCCATTTCCTCCTCTTTCTCTCTATCCAACTACCCATATGAAACTAAACACCCAAGTTGCCATACTTCTCTTACTGACAACTGAGGAAATCATTGCTGGCGTAGGCAAAGGAACAGCTGGCATTTCCTACTCAATAAGTCATTTTATTCAAACTCAACTCTCAAAATTGTCTCAACAGGTAACTACTCAATTTAAGTTCCAAACCTACACCCCAGGGACAGTTCCAAACATACAACAAAAAGAAATTGCTCTTCTTGAATGGCCTACACTGTATTCCAGGCCACAAGACTTTCATGAACACCATTGTAAAACAGCTACTGCTAATAGGGCAGTAAGAAAGCAGAAACTTACATCCTCTCAGCAAAAAAGATCATAATAATCATCTAGTTTGCCAATTACAACTAGTATATCCTCTCAGAAGGGAGAAAGTATAGAAGAGAGAACTTGATTTCCCCCTTCCCAAGGCCAACACCCTTTGAAACATATCAAAAAGGGAAGAATTTTAGGTAATTGCCCAGTGGCAAAACTTTCCTCATCTCCTTGTGCCAATTACACACTAAAAGTTTAGAACTTATGTCCTGCCCTTAACAGCTATTCTGGAGAGAGCAGTAACTTTTTTTTTTTTTTTTGCCAGGGCTGGGTTTGAACCCGCCACCTCAGGCATATGGACAGGCGCCCTACTCCTTGAGCCACAGGTGCCACCTGAGAGTAGTAACTTTTTATTGGATATTTTACCATACCATCACAATTCCAATACTTCCTCTAACCAAACTTATATAAAGGGACTTTCTCTCTCTCTCTCTCTTTCTCTTTCTCCTCTCTCTCTCTCCTCTCTTTCTATTTTCTTCTCTATCACTCTCTCTTCTTTTCTCTCTGCATGGTGCTGCTTTACAACATTCCTCCCTAACTAATAAAACTTTTTGTACAAGACTTGGTAGTCTGTGAGATCTCTTCCCATTGAGTGCCACCCTTTCAAAACCTCTGTGAGAGACATAAACTCCAAATATATGCTCCCATTCTGAGGGCTGTCTGCTTGCTGTCCTTACTGTGTTCTTTATTGTGAAGAAATTTCGTAGATTTATCAGATCCCTGTAATGGGTTTGTGCTGTTGCTACAATTGGCCGGGGGTTCTTCTCATAAATATTCTCCAAGACTGATTTCTTCAAGTGTTTTCTCTGCAATTTCTTCTAGCATTTTTATACTTTTATGTCTTAAGTTATAGGCTTTAATCCAGTGAGAGTCTAATTTAATAATAAAAGTGAGGGTCCAGGTTGAGTCTTCTACAATTTGCCATTCATTTCACACAGCACCATTTTTTAAATAAGAAACTTTTTCCAATGACGATTTTTTAATTGGCTTCTGGAAGATTAAATAATATTAAGTATTTTGGTTCATCTTTTGGTGTTCTATTCTGTTCCATACATCTATCTCTCTTTTTTTGTGCCAGTACCATCTTGTATTGATCATTATAAATTTATAGTATGGTGTGTGGTCTGGTAGCATGATTCCTGTCTGAATTGTCTTTTTTTTTTTTAATTATTTATTTTTTGTTGTTGTTGTTGGGGATTCATTGAGGGTACAATAAGACAGGTTACACTGATTGCAATTGTTAGGTAAAGTCCCCCTTGCAATCATGTCTTGCCCCCATAAAGTGTGACACACACCAAGGCTCCACCCCCCTCCCTCCCTCCCACTCCTCTTTCTGCTTCCCCCCCATAACCTTAATTGTCATTAATCGACCTCATATCAAAATTGAGTACATAGGATTTATGCTTCTCCATTCTTGTGATGTTTTACTAAGAATAATGACTTCCACTTCCATACAGGTTAATACGAAGGATGTGAAATCTCCATTATTTTTAATGGCTGAATAGTATTCCATGATGTACATATACCACAGCTTGTTAATCCATTCCTGGGTTGGTGGGCATTTAGGCTGTTTCCACATTTTGGTGATTGTAAATGGAGCTGCACTAACAGTCTAGGACAAGTGTCCTTATGATAAAATGATTTTTTTCCTTCTGGGTAGATGCCCAGTAATGGGATTGCAGGATCAAATGGGAGGTCTAGCTTGAGTGCTTTGAGGTTTCTCCATACTCCCTTCCAGAAAGGTTGTACTAGTTTGCAGTCCCACCAGCAGTGTAAAAGTGTTTCCTTCTCTCCACATCCATGCCACCATCTGCAGTTTTGAGATTTTGTGATGTGGGCCATTCTCACTGGGGTTAGATGATATCTCAGGGTTGTTTTGATTTGCATTTATCTAATATATAGAGATGATAAACATTTTTTCATGTGTTTGTTACCCATTCATCTGTCATCTTTAGAGAACGTTCTATTCATGTCTCTTGCCCATTGATATATGGGATTGTTGGCTTTTTTCATGTGGATTAATTTGAGTTCTCTATAGATCCTAGTTCTCAAGCTTTTGTCTGATTGAAAATATGCAAATATCCTTTCCCATTGTGTGGGTTGTCTCTTTGCTTTGGTTATTGTCTCCTTAGCTGTACAGAAGCTTTTTAGTTTAATGAAGTCCCATTTGTTAATTTTTGTTGTTGTTGCAATTGTTATTGCAGTCTTGTTCATGAAGTCTTTCCCCAGGCCAATATTTTCAAGTGTTTTTCCTTTGCTTTCTTGGAGGATTTTTATTGTTTCATGACTTAAATTTAAGTCCTTTATCCATTTTGAATCAATTTTTGTGAGTGGGGAAAGGTGTGGGTCCAGTTTCAGTCTTTTACATGTAGACATCCAGTTCTCCCAACACTATTTATTGAATAGGGAGTCTTCCCCCCAAGGTATGTTATTGTTTGGTTTATTGAAGATTAGGTGGTTGTAAGATGTTAGTTTCATTTCTTGGTTTTCAATTCGATTCCAAGTGTCTATGTCTGTTTTTCTGCCAGTACCATGCTGTCTTGACCACTATTGCTTTGTAGTAAAGCCAATACAATTAGGCGAGACAAGGAAATAAAGGGAATCCAAATGGGAGCAGAGGAGGTCAGACTCTCCCTCTTTGCTGACGACATGATCTTATACTTAGAGAACCCCAAAGACTCAACCACAAGACTCCTAGAAGTCATCATAAATACAGTAATATTTCAGGATATAAAAATCAATGTCCACAAGTCAGTAGCCTTTGTATACACCAATAACAGTCAAGATGAGAAGCTAATTAAGGACACAACTCCCTTCACCATACTTTCAAAGAAAATGAAATACCTAGGAATATAACTAACGAAGGAGGTGAAGGAAAATTATAAAGAAAATTATGAAATCCTCAGAAAGGAAATAGCAGAGTATATTAACAATGGAAGAACATACCATGCTCATGGATAGGAAGAATCAACATTGTTAAAATGTGTATACTTCCCAAAGCAATCTACCTATTCAATGCCATTCCTATCAAAATACCAACATCGCACTTTCAAGATTTGGAGAAAATGATTCTGCGTTTTGTATGGAACCGGAAAAAAACCCTGTATAGGTAAGGCAGTTCTTAATAATAAAAATAAAGCTGGGGGCATCAACATACCAGATTTTAGTCTGATTTTTCCTTATTGCATAGTAATGTCTTGGCTTTTTGAGTTTTTTTGTGATCCACACAAGAAGAAGTGTTATATTTTTGAGGTCTTTAATGTAAGACGGTGGTTCTATCATAGGGATTGCATTAAAATTGTATATTGAATTAGGTTGTATGGACATTTTAACAGTGTTGATTCTTTTCAAGCATGAGTATACTTTGTTCTTACGATTGTTAACATCTTCAGCTATTTCTTCTGTTAGAAAGAAAGTTTAAAATTTCTTTCTAAAAAATTGTAGAAGCTTCTAGAGTTTCATAGTTTTCTTCATAGAGAACTTTCACATCCTTTGTTAGGATAACTCCCAAATATTTCTTCTTCTTTGGCTCTATTGTAAAAGAATAGAGTCATTGACTGGTTTTTCAGTTTGTCTATTGTTGGTATATATAATTACTACAGATCTGTGATTATTGATTTTGTACTCTAAGACGTTGCTGTATTCCTTGATCAGTTCTGAGAGTTTTGTAGTAGAATCCCAGGGGTTTTCCAGAAATGCAATCATATCATCTGTGAAGACTGTAAGTTTGATCTCCTCTGACAATCTATAGATACCCTTGATTGCCTTTTCTTGCCAGATTGTGAGGGCTAAAACATCCATTACACTGTTGAAAAACATTGGAGACAATGGGATCCTTGCCTTGTTTATGATCTGAGTGGAAATGATTTCAATTAAACCCCAATCAACACAATATTAACAGTGGGTTTACTGTAGATGATCTGTATCAGTTTAAGAAATGTCCATTGTGTAACAATTTTATTTTATGAAGTTTTTTTTTTTTTTTTTCCCAGAACCACATTTTAACCTGCCAACTCTGGCATATGTGGTCAGTACCCCATGCCATTCAGCCAGATGTACCACCCTAAACATATTGTCTTTAATGTTATGATCATGAAAAAAATGCTGGATATGATCAAAAGATTTATCTGCATTAATTGATAAAATCTCATAGTCTTTTTTTAATGTGATGAATTATATTTATAGATTTATATATATTGAAGAATATTTGAGATGCTAGGATATAATCCACTGGATCATGGTGTGTAGTTTTTAGATAGTTTTTTAGATGTGTTGCTGGATTCTGTTTTCCAGGATCTTCTTCAATATTTTTGCATCAATATTCATTAGAGATATTAGTCTAAAATTGTCTTTTCTTATTAGGTCTTTTCCTGATTTGGAGATCAAGGTAATTTTTTTTTCTAAAATATTTTCCAAATTATTCATTGTTGATCTATATTTTTGAAAATGTTCAGTAATATAGGTTCTAGTTCCTTTTTAAACATTTTGTAGAATTCTGATATGAAGCCATCTGTTCCCGGACTTTATATCTTTGAAAGATTTTTTATAGAAGTAGAAAGTTGGTGTGCTTTCAAGTATTGGGTTATTTCCTTCAGATTTTCATATTTGCAAGAATAGACTTTATTGTAATATTCATTAAAGATTTTTTGAGTTTTTGAAGAGCTATTATTTTGTCTTTGTCTTTTCTGATTGATTAGAGATTTTCCTCTTTTTATCCTTGTTATGTTTGCAAAGTTTTTTTCTATTTTATTGACCTTTTTAAGAAAGCAACTTTTGATTTATTGAACTGTTGTATAATGCTTTTGTTTTCAATTTTATTTAATTCTGCTCTAATTTTGGTTATTTATTTTCTTGTGTTCGGTTTGGGATTGGAAGGTTCTTTTTTTTCAAGTTGCTCAACATGTCCAATCAAGTGTTTAACTGCCTCACTTTCTGTTTCCTTGAGGAAGGCTTTCAATGTTCTAAATTTCCCTCTTAGAACAACCTTTGTGCTACCACAGAGGCTATGGTAATTCGTGTCTTCATTATTATTTTGTTCTAAAAATGGAGTAAGATTGTTGTTGTTCCAGTTTGGCTGAGGCCATTTTTGAACCCGTCAATCTTGCTATATGGGGCCAGCACTCTACCAACTGAACAGTAGGCAAGAACCCTCATCTAATTTTTTTTTCCTGCAGTTTTTGGTCAGGCTTGTTTTGATACCACAACCTCCAGCATATGGGGCCAGCACCTTTCTCCATTGAGCCACAGACGCTGCCCCTCATCTAGTATTTGTAAAATATTTTATAAACAAGATATGTTGCCTCTGTCAGAAAATTTTCTGTGTTTCTGGAGGTGACCATGTTGTTTTTCTTATTGATTAATGTAGGGTATTCTATTTCTTGATTGTCTCATATTTAACTGGACTGGAAATCCTGGTGATAAATCACACTAGGAATACATGTACAAAATATTTTGTATGCTACCATATATTTTCTACACCTATAAAGTATCTTTCTTATACATTGGATACTATGTTTCTCTCTTGCCTCAGAAAAATACATTGGTACCATCATTGCTCGAGGAAATACAGGTTGCTACAGTCAAGTGATCCTCCTGACTTCTCAGCATCTGAAAGTACAGATTTAAGGCACCACTGCTAGGGAAGTTTTCCACTTATTTTTTGGACAAGTGGGGTTGAATTATCTTGCACAGTCTGCTCTGAAATCCCTTAACTTCCAGTGATCTTTCTGACTCAACCTCTGAATTTCCTGGGATTATAAGTCTGAACTGTGGTGATCATCCATGCTTGTTTTGGTGAAGATTTTTCTTAATAATAATCATAAATAACAGCCCATAAATTGAAAAATTACAACTCTATTGATATATAATTTACACAATCCACAATTCAGCCAATAAAGGTATGAAGTTCAAGACTACAAAATCAGGGATCACTTGTACAGTTTGTTTCTTTGTTAGTAGATAAATTTCCCTTAAGTTGTAAAGGAGAGGGATTGAGGAAAGAAACCAATAAAAGTAAGAAAGAAATGGAGAAAGGAAGGGAGTGAGAGAGAAAATTGGAGGAAGGAAAGATAACGTGAGGGAAGGGCAAATGGAAGGAGGCATGGAGGGAAACAAAGACAGTGAAAATTACCAAACGTGGTGGCTCACACCTATTATCCGAGCTCTCTGGCAATCTCAGATGGGTGGAGTTTGTTAATGAGAGGGTGCTGAGAATGGACTGAGCAAGAGTCCGACCCCATCTCTACGAAAAAGGGGAAAATAATCTAGGCTTTGAAAATGACACCTGTAGTCCTAGCCACATGGGAGTCTAAGGCAGTATTGCCTGAATTGTGGAGTTTGAGATTGCTATGATCTCGGCTGAGACCACGAAAAACTAGCCTGGGTCACATATTAAAATAATATCTCACAAATACCTATACACACACTTACAGACAAATCAAAAACAAACAAATAAAAATTTTCATCATGTTCTTTGAAACTATGGTGAAGGGAGTTGTGTCCTTAATTAGCTTCTCATCTTGACTGTTATTGGTGTACACAAAGGCTACTGACTTGTGGACATTGATTTTATATCCTGAAACATTCACGTATTTTTTGATGATTTCCAGGAGTCTTGTGGTTGAGTCTTTGGGGTTCTCAAAGTATAAGATCATGTCATCAGTGAAGAGGGAGAGTTTGACCTCCTCTGCTCCCATTTGGATTCCCTTTATTTCCTTGTCTTGCCTAATTGTATTGGCTAGAACTTCCAGCACTACGTTGAATACTAAAGGTGACAGAGGACAACGTTGTCTGGTTCCAGTTCTAAGAGGAAAAGCTTTCAGTTTTACTCCATTCAGTAAAGTATTGGCTGTGGGTTTGTCATAGATAGCTTCAATCAGTTTTAGAAATGTGCCACCTATGCCTATACTTTTCAGTGTTCTAATTAGAAAAGGATGCTGGATTTTATCAAATGCTTTTTCTGCATCTATTGAGAGGATCATGTGATCTTTATTTTAGCCTCTGTTAATATGGTGAATAACGTTTATAGACTTGCGTATGTTAAACCAGACTTGTATCCCTGGGATGAAGCCTACTTGATCATGATGAATGACTTTTTTGATGATAAGCTGTAATCTATTGGCTAGGATTTTGTTGAGAATTTTTGCGTCTATGTTCATGAGGGAGATTGGTCTGAAATTCTCCTTTTTGTTTGGGTCTTTTCCTGGTTTTGTATCAGGGTGATGTTTGCTTCATAGAATGTGTTGGGGAAGATTCCTTCTTCCTCAATTTTTTGGAATAATTCCTGCAGTACAGGAATAAGCTCTTCCTTGAAGGTTTGATAGAATTCTGGAGTGAAGCCATCTGGACCAGGACATTTTTTAGTTGGAAGATTTTTTATTGTTTCTTTGATCTCAGTGCTTGTAATTGGTCTGTTCAGGAGCTCTATTTCTTCCTAGCTGAGTCTAGGGAGAGGGTGTGATTCCAAATATTGATCCATTTCTTTCTATTGATCCATCCAAACTTCTAGAGTTTCTGGTAGTGTTCAGAGAGTATCTCTTGTATCTCTGTGGGATCAGTTGTTATTTCCCCTTTATCATTTCTGATTGAGGTTACTAGAGATTTTACTTTTCTATTCCTCCTTAGTCTGGTCAATGGTTTATCTATTTTATTTATTTTTTCAAAAAAACAACTCCTTGTTTCATTAATTTTCTGTATGATTCTTTTGTTTTCAATTTCATTGATCTCTGATTTGATTTTGGATATTTCTTTTCTTCTACTGAGTTTAGGCTTAGATTGTTCTACTTTTTCCAATTCCATAAGATCTCTTGTGAGATTGTTGATGTGCTCTCTTTCTGTTTTTCGAATGTAGGCATCTAAAGTGATGAATTTTCCTCTCAAAACTGCTTTTGCATTATTCCACAGGTTTTGGTAGCTTGTGTCTTCATTGTTGTTATGCTCAAAAAAGTTAATGATTTCCTGTTTTATTTCTTCCTGCACCCATCTGTTATTCAACAGAAGATTGTTTAATTTCAATGCCTTTGGGTGGGGTCGAGCATTTTTGTTAGAGTTGAGTTCCACCTTCAGTGCCTTATGGTCTGAGAAGATACAAGGTAAAATTTCAATTCTTTTCATTCTGTTGATATTTGTTTTGTGTCCCAGGATACGATCAATTTTGGAGAATGTTCCATAGGGTGATGAGAAGAATGTATATTCTTTATCTTTGGATGGAGTGTTCTATATGCATCTATCAAGCACTGCTGTTCTCGGGTCTCATTTAAATCTCTTACATCTTTGTTTAATTTCTGTTTAGAGGATCTGTCCAGCTCTGTAAGAGGAGTGTTAAGGTCCCCTGTTATTATGGTATTACCAAAATACCTAGGAATATACCTAACGAAGGAGGTGAAAGATCTCTAAAAGAAAACTATGAACTCCTCAGAAAGCAAATAGCAGAGGATATTAACAAATGGAAGAACATACCATGCTCATGGATGGGAAGAATCAACATTGTTAAAATGTCTATACTTCCCAAAGCAATCTACCTATTCAATGCCATTCTTATCAAAATACCAACATCGTACTTTCAAGATTTGGAAAAAATGATTCTGCATTTTGTATGGAACCAGAAAAAAACCCGTATAGCTAAGGCAGTTGCCTGTAACAAAAATAAAACTGTGGGCATCAGCATACCAGATTTTAGTCTGTACTACAAAGCCATAGTGCTCAAGACAGCATGGTACTGGCACAAAAACAGAGACATAGACACTTGGAATTGAATTGAAAACCAAGAAATGAAACTAACATCTTACAACCACCTAATCTTTGATAAACCAAACAAGAACATACCTTGCGGGAAAGACTCCCTATTCAATAAATGATGTTGGGAGAAATAGATGTCTACATGCAAAAGACTTAAACTGGACCCACAATATTACCCACTCACAAAAATTGATTCAAGATGGATAAAGGTCTTAAATTTAAGGCATGAAACAATAAAAATCCTTCAAGAAAGCATAGGAAAATCACTGGAAGATATTGGCCTGGGGAAAGACTTCATGAAAAGACTGCCATGGCAATTGCAACAACAACAAAAATAAACAAATGGGACTTCATTAAACTGAAAAGCTTCTGTACAGCTAAGGAGACAATAACCAAAGCAAAGAGACAACCTACACAATGGGAAAGGATATTTGCATATTTTCAATCAGACAAAAGCTTGAGAACTAGGATCTATAGAGAACTCAAATTAATCCACATGAAAAAAGACAACAATCCCTTATATCCATGGGAAAGAGAAATGAATAGAACTTTCTCTAAAGACCACATGATATTTTTTAAATTTTGATTATGTGATGAATTACATTTATAAATTTATATATATTGAACAAGACTTGAAACCCTGGGATCAAACTCACTTGGTCATGGTGTATAATTATTTTGATGTTGTTCTGGATTCTGTTTGCTAGGATTTTTTTGAATATTTTTACATCAATATTTTTTAGATATATTGGTCTATAATTTTCTTGTCTTACTGTGTCTTTTCCTGGTTTGGAGAACAAGGTGATGTTTGCTTCATAGAATGTGTTGGGTAGTGTTCATTCTTTTTCTAAAATTTTTAAAAGGATAAGTAATATAGGTACTATTTCCTTTTAAAGGTTTGATAGAATTCTGCTATGAATCCATCTGCTCCAGAAATTTATATTTTGGGGAGATTTTCTGTATTTGCTGCTATTTCATACATTGTCATAGGCCTATTGAATATTTCCACTTCCTGGCTAAGCCTAGGAAGGTGCCAAGCTTCCAAGTTTGGTTTATTTTCCTCAGAATTTTGTATTTTTAACAATAGATATTCTTGTAATATTCTTTAAAATTTTTTTAATGTTATTATTTTATCACCCTCCATAAAGCGCTGTGGTACCACACAGCTCACAGCAATCTCCAGCTCCAAGGTTTATGCAATTCTCTTGCCTCAACTCCCGAGTGGCTGGAACTACATGTGCCCGCCAGAAAGCATGATTATTTTGTTTGTTGTTGTAATTTGGCCACCAGGACAGAATTTTAACCTGCCATCCTCTGTATATGAGGCCAGCACCCTACCCACTGAGCCACAGACAATGCACATTACATAGTTTCTTATTGGAATATCTATTCATCACAGCCAAAGAGGTATTAAAATTTTTAAATTAAAATATTCTTTTTTTTTTTTTTTTTTTTAGCAGTTTTGGTGAAGGCTGGGTTTGAACCCAACACTTCAGGGATACAGGGCCAGGGCCCTACTCCTTTGAGCAACAGGTGATTCCCCAAATTAAAATATTCTGGTAGTGTGGGAAATCAAATTCCTTATGTCCATTAGAGTCTCTCTTATAAATTGAGGTGTATTCTATTTGGATGCATAAATGTTAATAATTGGAATCTCATCATGTTGAGTGTTACCCTTACTAAATATGGGTAACATCCTTATCTTTCCTTACTTTTGTTGGTTTAAAGCCCATTGTATCTGCAAATAAAATTGCAAAACCTGCTTTTTTCTAATTGCCATTTGCCTGAATTATAGATGAACATCACTTCACGCTGAGTCTATCAGTATCTTTTACTGCCAGATGGTATTCTTATTCCTGGCAGATATCGGCCCTGAGTTTTTGTATCCCGTCAGCAATTCTGTGGGTTTTTAGAGTACCATTAGCCATTCACATTATTTGAGAATGTTAATATCCCTGGTAATATTTTGAGAATAAATTTTTTCAGAAGTCCAATAGACATTTTTTATCCTTTCACCATTTTGGAGGTTAGAATTTCATCAATAGTTTCTAAGTGAGTTTACTTTGGTGGTAGAGGATTGTTCTGGTCGTCATGGAAGATAGGCCTGACTATGTCCTGGAGAGCTGTTTTAGTTATGGCAAATTTCTCCAATGTGAATTTCATGAAATTATTTATTTCTCCATCATAAATGAAACCCAGTTTAGTTGGATACAGGATCACAGGATGAAAGTTATTTTGTTTTAAGTGGTGAAAGTTCCAAGAACACCCTCTTCTAGCTTGAAAAGTTTCAGCAGAGAGATCTGCAGTCATAATATTCTTCCCCTTGTAGGTTTTGTTTTTCTTAAATCTGCCTGCTTGAAGAATACTCTTTTTCATATTAACTTTGACGAGGTTGATAATAATATGTCTGGGAGATGCTTTATTTGACTCATGCTGGGGTTCTTAAACTGTCTGCAATCTGGTTTTCCAAAACTCCAGCCATATTTGGAAGTTCTCTCTATTATATCTTCAAGTACCTTATGTGGGCCTTTTAAAGTAACATTGTTGGCTTCAGGAATGCCTATAAGGTGAATATCAGCTTTCTTTAAATTGCCCAGAACTTTCTGAGAGAATGATACATTTTTGCTCTTCACTTCTCATCCTTTGTGAGTGTTTAAAAGCTTTTAAAAGCTTTATCTTCTATATCAGAAATTTTTTTATTTGCCTGCTCCATTCTATTATTGAGGGTTTCTACTGTATCTCTTAGATCTTTGAGGGCTACCAGTTCTTGCCTCAATGTGTCAAAATCTTTGGTTATTTTGTCTTTGATTTCATTGACTTCTTTAGACAACTTATGAAATGCTCCTTAAATTTTTATTTCTAACTTTACTTTCATTCTGTTACTCTTGTTTGCCATCTAAATTCTGAATTTGATTTTTGATATCTCAGAAATTTGTTTATGAATTGGATATTCTGGTTTATCCACCCTGGGGGAGCTGATCTAATCTGATGATTCATGATGCCAGTTTTTTTCCATTAATTTTCCCCCATGATTATTTTTCACCATTTGGCTAGATGAGCATATAATTTGAAATTGCATTGGGTGATCCTGTAATTGGGAGCATATAACTTGAAATTGGGTTGGGTGACTTTAAAATTCAGAATGCATGGCTATTTTCTAATTAACGCAAAATAGCTGAGACTGGCGACTGCAGCTTTCCCCTACAGGTTTGCAAAGGATCCATAATTTACTATGGCCCGAGACACTGAGGACCTGCTTGGTGTGGTGGGAATAAGTGGCTCTGTTTTGTTTTCATCTGGTCTCTGTTCAATCCTAGAAATCAGTAACTCTTGCTTAAAGTCTCAGCTGTGGTGAAATACTAGCAACTAACAGAGCCCCCCAACCCATGGGCAATAACTAAAAAATAAAGTCAAACCTTCCCACTACAACACAATGAGGGTACAAACTTGGATGGTGCTCAGGTAATTGGCCCAGGTCAAGGGGTCCAAATCAATTCTCCCAGTCAGCAGTCTAAAGTGGGAGAGTTGAAAAGGTCTCCAATAACTAGATATCAGGCAACACCTGACTGGACTATGACTCACTCTGAAGCTCCATGGAGTTATAAGGGTCCACACAGCAAACAAATTAGTCTGGGACAGTGATGGTTCCTTCTCCCCATTGCACCTCTGTCACACCCAGTCACTGGTAACCTTGCAGTTTGTGACACAGTTCCCTCCAATGAGCAGATGCTTGAGGGATTTGCGAATGACTGTCACAAGGAGACCTGGGTTTCCTTGGCCAGGCTGCCACACTCTGCCTTCAGACTACAGGGAGAGCTGAACCCTGACAACCCTGGGTGCTTAATGGAAGCTGGGGAGTTTACTTCCTTTCCAGATCCACCCCAGTTTGATTCTGCTGTCATTTATATTCTTGTAGAATAAGCTTTTATGTTTCAACTATACTCCCAGTGGGCTGGGCACAGTTTGACTTCACAGAATCTGTGACTCAGCACCCTTGTTCTGATGTCACTGCACCAATTCTCTTGGGGCTGGCATCTCATGCTCTGCTGCACTCTGTGTTGGTACAGGTGCAGTTAGAGTTCAAAAATGGCTCTCAGTTTCCACCACCACCACCCCCCCACCATGTGGAAACTGCCATGAGTGCTGCCATGCCTGCTTTTGTCCCTGTTGTGTTCCTATTTGGTCCGGTTATAACTTGGGTTCATAAAAGCAGCAATTCTGACATAGCCATGCCCTGGGATTATGCCACCTCTGCATGTATGTGGATTCTATTCTCCTTTCCCACAGCGCCCTCCACCTAGAAAGGTATCACCTTAGGCATACATTTTGCTCAGGAGGCCTGCATTTCCATCCCAGATATGTTCTTCCATTGACTGCAACAGGCGTATAGGCCCAGTTCCCTCTGGTTGCTAAGAGAGGTGGAAATTGTCTCTCCAAGGTATCCCCAGGCATGTGAGACCCATCATTTTCACTACTGCTGCTTTTGCACTCTACCATATGAAACTGCTTTACCCTCTTCCTTATGGCTCCCTCACTTCACAGTCCCCGATCTGCACCCATCCCACAGAACCAGGACAGACCTGGAACACCTAAAGTCTCATCACTGCCTATTAAGAAAAAGCCCAAGAACCAGGACTCCACAAGGGACAGGCTTTCAGACCTTGGTTTGGGAGTGGAGGGGAGTGATGGGAGCTCCTAACTGTCTGTAGAGTCTGCATTGAGTTTTATGCCTAATGAGTGCCATGCACACTAGTTTGTACTATTTGGGGAATGAGTTCTGAAATATAGAGCTTCTCTCCCATGGAATGATGTGAACTCCTCTGGCTTGTTTGTAGAAAGTATACTTTGAGCCATTCTCTGGTGTAGGGGACTATTGTACACTTGGCAATGGATTTTCTATTGTTTGTTTCCTTTAGTACTCAGTTTGCCTCAGCAGGGGAGATGTGCAGTGTTCAATTTTCTCTCTTGGCTCAGCTCAAAATCATTAACTTACTTGCTAAACTTCTGTCCTTTAACTCTTCTTCTGGTTGGGAGCCTCTTTAGAAAGCTGGCTTCAGTTGGCATCTTGCCTCCTCTGCGTTTTCCAATTTTCATAAAGATTATGATGTTCATTTCTGTTGTAATATAAATGTGCACTTCATTTCTTTAGATTATTGAAAAATATTCATTATGTGAATATAGTATGTTATATGTATCTAAACATCTGTATGTCCCATTAGTAGTCCTGAAGACATTCCCTTCTAATCTAAGATTTTTTTTTTAATATTTTATTAAGAAGAAAAAAATTGTCTCTGTCAAAACTCTTTTCTTTGTCAGATGACGTCCCTAAGTGTTTTTTCTTATTGACTCTATTAATGTAGTATTTTTCAATGTTTTATTTAATTTGTTTGTTAAGTCATGAATATATTGATCCCTTTGTGAAATTTAATTTGTTGATTATTTTAACAAATTGGAGTGGTTACTTCCTACTAATTAACATAGCTTTCACCTCATTTATTAATCATAGTGTTAAGACAATTGTATTCAATACTTCCTAGATTTGACTTGTAACTTTGCAATATATTTTATAGGTGATGTCAAATAGTTGATATAACCATATTTAGAAAAATAGCAATCATGATAATACATACCATTTGGGAAATATGTATGAAATATTTTGTTTGCTAGAGACTTTTCCTGCCCAGTGTATCTCTTTTCTATACAGTATGTCTCTTATAGATCTGACCATGAATTTTTGTCTTTGTCCCAGACATATACAATAATTAGGCAGTGCCTTTGGCTCATTGGGTTGGGCACTAGTCTTATTTACCGATGGTGGTTTGTTAAACTTAGGTAAAGCAAAACTGCAACAAAAATATAGCCAGGTGTTTTGGTGGGCAACTGTAGTCTTTACTACTTTTGTTGCTGTGGCAAGCGATCACCTAGCCCCAGGATTTGGAGTTGCCTCTGAGCTGTGTGACAACATGGCACTCTACTGAGGGCAATAGAGTGACACTCTGTCAGTCCAAAAATAAAAATAATAAATAAATACATTGGTAACATCATACCTCAAGGCAATGCAATCTGCTAAGATAAAGTGATCCTCCTGAGTTTATGCTTCTCAGCAGCTGAGAGTACAGGCCCAATATACCACACATGGGGAAGTATTTAACTTGTTTTCTGGGTAAGTGGCGTCTTACTTAGTTCCCCAGAATGGTCTGAAACTCATTAGTTTTCAATAATCTTCCTACCTCAGCCTCTGAAATTACTGGGATTATAGGTGTGAGCTATGGTGCTAATCCATGCTTATGTCGTGGTGAAGATTTTCCTCATAGATAACTGCCCTCAGATTAAAAAATAACTCTATTCAAATAGAATTTAACAACTCAACATTTCACCCATTTCAAATATAGAGATAAGGACTACATATTAAGGTATCACTTGTATAGTTTGTTACTAGAGAAGGTTCCCTTAAGGTTTAGAGGAGAGAAATAGAGGAAGGAGAGAAAAGAATGGAGAAAGCAAGACAATGAGAGAAAAAGAATTGGAAGGAGGAAGATAAAGTGAAGGAGTGGGGAAGGGAGTTAGAGATGGAGGAAAACAAAGAAGAGAAATTGACCTAACACAGTGACTCAAACCTACAAAATTAGCTCTCTGGTATGCTGAGGTGAGTGGAGTTCTTGAATGAGGAGGTGCTGAGAATAGACAGAACAAGTGACAGACCCTGTCTCTATATAAAAGTGAAAAATTATCTAGGTATTTCAACAGGCAAATGTAGTCCTATCCACAAGTTAGTTTCAGGCAAGAGGAATGCCTGAATCCTGGAGTTTGAGGTTGCTGTGATCTTGGATGCAGCCACAAAAGATTATCCAGGGCCACATACCAAAACAGTATCTCAAAAATACCCATACAAACTACGATGTACAGTCAAACTTACAAACCAACCAATAACAATTTCCATTATTTAAAAAAAAAAAAAGCAAATTTACTTGATAGATCAAACACTGTCGTCTTGATTAAGACCTGTAAAGCTGTGACAAAATTGTGACTGTATACAGTGATTGTACATTTGTAAGCTTTTAGAACATGGATATTTTGAGGTATGTGTGAAAGGTCTTTAAAATAGTGTGCAATGCATGTTGCCTGTGGCTCACTTTGAAGGATCCTGACCTCATATAATGAGGGTGGTGAGTTCAAACCCTGCTCTGGCCAAACTGCAGCCCAGAATATTCGAGTTTGTGCTGGGCGACTGTAGGCCCAGTTACTTGGGAAGCTGAGGCAAAAGAGTAGCCTATGCTCAGAAGTAGGACCTTGCTGTAAGCTGTGATGCCACAGCACTCTACCTAGTCTGACAAAGTGATAATCTTTTAAAAAAAAATTGCATACTACTTAAGTGACTCCATGATGTTATGGCAGCTGTGATGCAACTTTAGTCACACTGGTGTACCAAATGTCAACTGTTGTGTCTTTCTAGAACTGGGAATCCTTACCATCAATACATTGAATAAGTCACAAATGGGAGATCACGTCTCTGTCTGTGAATGGAGGGATTAGTGTACTGTTTCAAACACTTGAGGGACACCACCTGAAGTGAGCAGAAAAGACCACTTCTTATCTTTGACAAGAAGCCTTTATTTATTTCAGGACATTACAGGATGAAGTCACTACATGGTCACTGTAGATGACATCACAATCAGTGTTTCCTTCTGTTACCAAGTTAACATCCTTATTCCTGCTAAAGATATGAAGTCGCTTTCTGGGTTTTTCCTTGGGTTTTAACTGTTACAAAAAGAGGGTTATTTTATCCACACTGAATTCCTGCTTCCAAAAGTTTGCTTGTGTATCTTGCCAAAGGTTTGCAACAATCTTCCTTTTTTTTCACATCATGGGTTTGTTAGCAAGTGGAAGAGTAAACTTCATACCTAGTGCTGCACTGGGATATTACATACCTTAAATACAGGCCCAAAGATCAGACAGAGATTTCACAGCCTGACAAGTACTTCCCAAAATTTCCAGTACTACTTTCCTATGATTTTACTTTGCTGTTTAGAATAGGCTTGTTTCTGATGGTAGTTGTCTCATTTAATATTCCCTCTGAAAATCTAGTTAGGCAATGTTTTCAGTAGTGTACTGCATACTGGTTGTTATTTAGTCTTATCATATTATATATCAGCCTATCGGGAAAGTTCCAAGGTTTCTGACCTTTGGGCCAGGTGTGTCCAAACTTTTGGGTTTTGATCACATAGGCAGTAGAAAAGATATGTTTGGCCACATGCTTAATAATCAATAATGAAACCTGACAAGCAAAAAAGAGAACTGTGCACAATTGTGGTAATATCTGCCACCACGGATGTGCAAAACACTCCTGAAATAATCCCTATGATTCACTGGGGCCAGAGAATTGGACGCTCCTCAAGGACCCCCAATTAGTTGATTTCTTAAGTAGTGATCAATGACATTTTCCATTCATGTCTACAATATTTGGTTGCTCTGGGAGACCAAGGTGGGCTTATTCCCTGACTCTGGGGTTAGAGACAAGGCTGAGCAATGTAAGATACCCTCACCCTGATCACACACCGGATTGATATTAAAGTAGAAAATGTTGTCAATGCTTGTGGCATTTGCATTTACTTCCAGCTATTCCAGAGGCTGAGGCAGGAGGAGCCCTTCAACCCAAGAGTTAGATGTTTCTGTGTGCTAGGCTGATGCCATGACACTCTAGCCTGGGTAACAGAGTGAGAGTCTGCCTAATGAAAAATAATGAAAGAAAGAAAGAATTTGCTAGGCACAGATTCCAAGGGCTACTGTGCATGGAATGGTGAGTAGGCAGATGCAATATGGGACTACATAAAGGAGGAGATCAATTCTTGCCCCCCATGGAGCTGAACAATGAGTCAGGACAAATGAGTTTGGATTTGGTTTGTTAGGGTGTTGCCAGTTGATATGATGTGTAGGGCTTCTCCATGGATGACTGGTCCCTGTTCTTGGACTGATTGTGGAAGGAAATATTATCCATGATTGAAGAAGCCCAGCATTAGTGGTAGACGGAATACTCTGCATTTTTAATGTGCATATGGAAACCCTGATTTGGGTCAAGAATTCACTGTGTGGGAAGGAAGCCATCCAGATATTTCAGGAGGCTTTCACTTTCTAGTGATTGAGCTGCCCAAAGGCTGGGACTGAGATCCTGGAGAAGAGCAGAGATCTAAGTGTTTGGCAGATTGATGGCCTTGGTCCTCAGGGGCATTCAGTGAACCTACTTTACCACACAGAAAAAGTGGACAACCATGCCAGGAGAGATGTCAGCAATAAGTGCTTACTGTGGAAAGTTTCTGATTAGACAAGGTTGACAGGTTAGAGTGACTTTTAAGCAGGATGAGGAGACATTTGGTCTCCTAAGACTTCAGGGTCTGAGAAATCAGGAGAGGCCTCAGTTCTCCATCTTGTACAGCTCACTAAACATTGTTATTAACATCTCATACCTCAGAAGGTCACCTGTTTCTCAGAAAATAGTCAGGAAGATATATATCTGGTAGCTTTTTTTTTTAGGTTATTTTTGTGATTTTTTTGTTCACTTTTTTCTTAATTTTATAATTTTTCCTTGACTTTTTTCTTTTTCTTCTCTTTTCCCTCACTTTATTACCCCAGTACCCTAGTTTAAATACAATCATTTTTCCCTTCTTCAACAATTAGAATTATACTTTTGCAAAGTTTCTGATTAGACAAGGTTATATGATTTATCCCCCAATTTTATCCCATAAGGGATTTTCTTTGCTTGTTTTAGTTTCATTTATAGTATTTTTGTCTTTTCTCTGTGCATGGTGGATATGGGGTACTGTGTTTGATCAGGCTAGCAAAGATCTTTGCCCTCAAGGGAACCACCCAACCCACCACACCAGAGATTGTGTTTTTTTTAAGGTTGGGTCATAGTAACCTTCTATACACCTATATTACTCCTGTCTCCTTCTTTCACTGTCTTTCATTTTATTCTTAATTTTTTCCTTTTACTCACCCCCTCTTATTTCTCTTTTTTTCTTACTTTTTAAAGTCTTTTTTCTTTTCTTGCTCTTCAATCATCTCATCCTTCTGGTCTTGCACAAAAAGGACTCGTTAAAACTTTAGGACAGAGGCACAGTAACTTGAAAAGCAAGATGAAGTGAAATAAATTTAGAGCAAGAAAAAATATATAAGAAAGCACCCATGAAGAAGAATCAGCAGAAATATAAGTAAGGGCACTTCGTTTTTATAATGAGTAAAAACATGATGAGACTTCAATTATTAACATTTATTCTATCAACCAGAATGCATCTCAATTTATAAGAGAGATGCTACCAGACATGAGCTACTTGATTTTCTCAAGCACCATAATAGTTGGAGGTTTTAACACCCCTTTGGTAAAGTTGTATAGATTCTCCAACTAAGAAATGTATAAAAGGACAGATCCTGTTGCTCAGTGGGTAGGATGGTGGCTTCATAAGCAAGGGTGGTGGTGGTAGGTGTAGGATAATATTTAGAAATAAACTTATCCTACATCAAGCACACAAAGTAAATTCAGTGTGAGTTTAAAATGACATGCTTTTCTTCCAGAGGCTTAAGACGCTTGGACCCCCCTGGGTTACTCACAGAGTTAGTTTTTTTTGGAATTGTAAAAATTCCTTAGACCTTTTCTCTGAAGCAGTACACCCTGTGAAGTCTGAGATCCAAGGGCATGCTGCCCTTCCTCAGAGATACGGGCCAGAGGGTTGACATATGTTAACAACATATTGTCAGAGGTCTATAGGTGCTCTGCCCTGAAGGAAGGTCACAGTCGTTACTTCATACTGAGTAAACTGAGTGAATGCTTGAAGATATTCTTCTATTAACTCTGTTCCCCTGTAGCTGTTTTCGTCTTTGTGCCCTGCTCGGAAAACTAGTCACTGTTTAGAGGAAGAGATTTACTACACTAGTTTTATTGATATGATAAATATTTTCTTTCAAGTTAAAATTCCACTAATAGATAATGGATTAGGTGTGTACGTGACTGGAAGAGTATAAAACTTAAACTTGGAATAAAGAACTTTGCTATATGCCATCCCACGGTGTATAGTCTGTTTCTTGACTTAATAATTACAGGAGCGAGTTTACACCTACAGCAAAGCTGCTGCTCGTTTGCGTCTCGGGTCACGCAACATTAGGCATGTCACTGGCCAAATTGTAACAACAACAACAAAAATTGCTGAGCATTGTGGCGGGCATTTGTAGTCCCATATACTTGGGAGGCCGAGGTAAAAGAATCACAAAAGCCCAGAAGTTGGAGGTTGATGCAGGCTGTGTGATACCATGGCACTCTACCAAGGATGATAAAATGAGACTCTTTCACTGAGGCCAACTAAAGCATATCCACTGCAAAAATCAAAGAGAATGGAGTTAAATTGAAATCAGTTCCACTCATATTATGAAGAATGCACGAATGCCGATTGTCTCCACTGCTTTTTAACTTTGTAATTGAAGTCTTAGGCATCACAATCAGGCAAGAAAAAGTAATCAATCATACACATGTAGGGGCAGAGGAGATCAAATTTGCACTCTTCACAGATGATATGATTTATATCTGGAACCTGAGACTCAGAGATTCAACTTCAAATCTCTTAGAAGGAATCAAGGAATACAGCAGGGTCTCAGGTTACAAAATCAATACGCACAAATCTGTAGCAATTATGAAAAACAACAATAGTCAAGCTGAAGAAAAGTCAAGGACTCTATTCTTTTCAGAGTAGTGCCAAATAAGATGAAATATTTAGGATTTAACAAAAGGTTTGAAAATTTTCTATAAAGAGAACTATGAAACTCTGAGAAATAGCTGCAGACATTAAGAATTGGAAAATCATACCACGCTCATAGCTGGGAAGAATCAACATTGTTAACATGTCTATACTACTCAAAGCAGCATACAATTATAATGCAATCCTTATTACAGCACCAATGTAATACTTGAAGGATGTGAAAAAAAAGACAGTTTCACTTTGTCACACTTACTAGAGTTCTATGACATCACAGCTCACTGCAAGCTCCTACTTCTGAGCTAAGGAGATTCTTTTCCCTAAGCATCTCGAGTAGCTATAACTACAGGTGTCCTCTACAACAACCAGATATTTATTCTTGCAGTTTGGCTGAGGTTGTGTTCAAACTCACAACGCTCATGGTACTCATACTCACTGAGCTACAGGGAAGGGCCATGGAATGCTATTTCAAGAACCCATTTGACACCTATCCCAAAACATCCATTTAAGAGAAGCTTACAGATTAATATGCGTGGCTACAGCCTCCAATCAGCCATAGCTTCACAGGCTTTAAGCATTTCTACTTTGCTTGAATCATCAAGGTAATTCTGATCTTTTGGATGATGAAAATGTTTGCTGGTTGGTTTGTTGGTTTGTCTGTGCATGGGTGTGTGTATGGGTATTTTTCAAATATGGTTTTCATATGTGGCCAAAGCTAGTCTTTTGTGGCCTCTGCCTAGATCATAGCAACATCAACCTCAAGGATCATGGCAATCCTCCTGCCTGAAACTCCAATGTGGCTATGAATAGAGACAAAAGTTGCAAGGCCTAGGTAACTTTTCACTTTTTACTAGAGACAGGGTCTGAGGATTGTTCTGTTTGTTCTTAGCACCCCCTCATTTAAGAATTCTACTCATCTAAGCCTGCCAAAAGGCTAGGATTATAAGTGTGGGCCATGAAGTTTAGTCATTTTATCTTTCTTTGTTTCTCTCCCTCCCTTTCTTTTCAATGATCAAAAAAAAATGAAGCTCACATTTATGTCACAATAGAAATAATCCCTAAAATGATTCTGATAAGGGAAAAAGGCCAATTACAAAAGACCACACAGAGTATGACTTAATTCAGAAGAAAACATTAAGACAACACCAATTATCTGCTAGAAATAGGGGGCAGGTGGAAAAGGGTGGTGGGCAAATCAAAGTGACTGCTAGTAGGTATTAAGGTTCTTTGTGTGTGGGGAGAAGACCAAGTTCTAAATTCAGATTGTGATGATAGCTGTTGAATTGTGTGACTATACTAAGAATTGTGTACTCTATGAAAAGATGAACTACTTATTGCCATGAAACTACTTGACAATGTTCTGTAAAACTTGAGGTGCTCAATGGCCACATAAGAATAAGAAGGACCCAGGAGGTGAGAGTACTTAAGCGACAGTCCCACCTACATTTCTTCTCATTCACAGGTTACATGAATTGACCTGGAAAGCACATTGTTTCATCCTACAGAAGCTATCATTTTCTTTTTTCTTAAGATAGAGTCTGACTCCTTTCTCCCGAGTAGAGTGGCTTGACATCATACTAGCTAACAATCTCAAACTCCTGAGCTCAAACATTTTTATTGCCTCAGTCTCCTCACTATCTGGGAGATTTTGGGACTCCACCACATTGCCCACTTATATGGACCATCCGCTTCTGCCTCCAAGATTGTTGGGATTACAGATGTGAGCAACCATTCAAAACTTTAAATTTGGGAATATTTTTCAAACTATACTTGGTGGCCAGCGATGGTGTTTCATCTTGGCACTTTGGGAGTCCCAGTCTGTTGGATTATATAAGTTCATGAATTGGATAACAGCATAAGTACTAGTGAGATCTGTCTGTGAACAATAAAAAAAAAACCTGCCAGATGTTATGCAGTTGCATAGAGTCCCAGTTGAGGGAATAGGTTGTCCTGATGTCACCACTTGAAGCTTTCTGTGAGCTGTGATATCAGGGTACTGTGCTGAGGGCAAGAAAATGAGACTCTGTTGCAATACATAAATGGAGATAACTATTGGTAGGAAACTTACTTACCCCTCATTTTAACTTTCGACTGTGGATATAGTGTTGATATTTTTTTCCTAGAGAAATTATTCTCTAGAGAATTATTCTCACATTGGGAAATGATTTTCCTACAACCTCTATTTATCAATCATTTGAGTTTTACTTAACTGTGATGCTTTGATATCCTTGATTATTGTTGTCACTGAAAAATTCCAAGACAATGAATTATTTTTCCTTTCCTTTCCTTTTCTTCTTTTTAAATTTTTTTTAGAGACAGATTCTCATTTTATTACTTTATTGTTCTTGGTACAGTGTCATGGCATCACACTACTGACAGTAACCTACCACTCCTGGGCTTAGGCAATTCTCTTCCCTTAGCCTCTCAAGGAGCTGGGATTAAAGACAATGGCTACATTGACTGGCTATTCTTAGGCTGTGGATTGGCTGTGGCTGGGTTTGAACTTACCATCCTTAGTATATGGGGCAAGTGACTACCAACTGAGCCACAGAGGTTGCCACATCACACAGTGAATTTTTGACTCAAATAAGGCTATTTATATGCACACTAAGAGATCTAGAGTACACTCTCCATGTCTTCTTCTGGACTTCTTCAATCTGGGCCGATATTCTTTTACCCCAATCAGTCCGAGTCCAAGAACCAGTCATCATTGGAGAACCTCTGCCCATCAGATCAACTGGCAATATTGTAATGAACCTATTCCAAACCCTCTGACCTTACATCCACTCTGAGGACATAATAAATCTCCTCCGTTATGTAGCTTCATATTTCATCTGCCTAGTGATGTCTTCTCCTACTTCATATCTTGGAAAAGAGCCTAGCAAATTTTCTTTCTTTTTTATTTAATTATTTTTTATGAAACAGACACTCACTATATTGCTGAGACTGGAGTGTAATGGCATCAGCCCGGCCCATCGCAACAACCAACTTTTGTGTTGAAAGAATCCTACTACCTCAGGCTCTGAAGTAATTGGAACTAAAGTCAAGGCCCACAACACTTGACAATCTCTTCTGTTATAGTACACATCCAGTGTGTTCGGGACTAAGGATATCATTCTGTTGCATAACTTTGTCTCCAAAGCCTGTGCAAAATGGTTTAGGCCTCAGTGGCCTCCCAGAGAAACCACATATTGCAGTCTTTCATGGCCTAAATCATTTAACTGTGCTTAATTTATGAAATTATCAGGGCATTTGAGGCATCCTCAGGCCCAGTGACAAATGTGGCCATCCAACTCTTGAGATGAAGGGATTCTCCTACATCAGCCTCTAGAGTAGCTGGAAATAAAGACAAGGGACAGAATCCTTCACACATTTTATATTTTTGTATAAACTGGTGTGTGAATGAGACTAAGGATATATTACTGTTGCTCAGCCTTGTTTCCAACACATTAAATCAGGGTATCAGCCCAATTTACCCTACCAGTGTAGCCAAATACTATAGTCATGGGTGTCAAAAGTCATTGAGGTCTACCATAGGGGCTTTGAGAGGCTTTGATGAGTGAGCAATCATCAGGCTCAGGGTGACACACAGGGATTATGTCAGGACTATTTTGCATATCCCTGCTGGCAGATATCACCACAATTATGCCCACATCTCTTTTTTAGTTTATCAAGTTCCATTAGTTATTGTTTATTGAACATGTGGCAGCCCTAGGATTAAACCATGTACTCTCCACATGCTTACAAATCCATGACATGAAAAGGGAAGGAAAGGTTGTTGAATCCCTTGCCTAGATTTACGAAGTGTTGGAAGCAGTAATTGAGTGTGGAGAACAGAACCCCATTCTTTTGTAACAGTTTGAACCCAACAACAAACCCAAATAGACACTACACATGCTTAGCAGGAATAAGGTTAAGCATAAACATAATAACCCAGGGCAACATGCATTGTGATGTTGGTGCACCATGTAGTAAATTCATCCTGTAATCTCCTGGGATCCAGGCTTCTGGTCAAAGATACTAAGTGGCCTTTTCTGCTCACTTCAGCTGGTATTTCTTCAGGGTTTGTCCAAGACACTTCGTCCTACATCCACAGACAAGAGATCTCCCATTTGTACCTTATTGATTCTGTTGACGGTTATGATTCCCAGTATGAGGCTGACACTACAGTTGAGGTTTTGTACAGCAGTGTGACTCATGCTGTGTCAAAGCTAACATACCTTCATGGAGGTACTTATGTAGGATGTTATTTTATTTACTTATTTATTTATTCTTTCTTGGTAACCGAGTTTCACTTTGTCACACTCGGTAGAGTACTCTGGTATCACAGATTACAGCAAGCTTCTACTTCTGATCTTAGGTGACTCATTTGCCTCAGCCTTTCAAGTAGTAGACTACAGGAACCCACCACAACACCTATTTTTTGTTGTTGTTGTTGCTGTTGTTCAAACTCTACACCCTCATTAAATGGGACTGGCACCTTACCCACTTTCCCACAGGAAATGCCTCTGGAAGGCTATTTCAAGCATTTGTTTGACCCTACCCCAAAACATCTATTTAAGAGAAGCTTAAAAATATACTATGCCTGGCTATAGCCTCAATTTCCTCAAATTTTCACAGGTCTTAAGCATGTCAACTTTGCTTGAACCATCAAGAAAATTTTGGTTTATATTTACTTATTTTTATTTAGTCTTTTGTGCATAGATCATAAATACATTTATGCTCACTTCAGTGTGTTGATTATTTGTAAAATTAGAGTGCTTACATTATACTAATAAGCATAGCTTTCACTTCATTTACCCAATTATAGCATTAGAACATTTGGTCTCTATACATGATAGAACCAACTTGTCCTTGAAATGTGCTCCATAGTTGTGGTCCCCCTACTGTCCCCTACTATCCCTTCAACACTTCTCCATCCATCTCCCTCCCCTTTCCTCCTTCATCCTGGGCTAAAGTTGTGTTTCATTTTTCATATGCAAGTGTGAGTTATTATAAATTGGTTTCGCAGTAGTACTGAGTACATTGAATACTTCCCCCCCCATTCCTGACATACTTTACTAAGTAGAATATTTCCAACAATTGTCAAATGATTTTTGGTCTTTTGGATATACACCTAGATGGGGAATTGCACCATCAAATGGCAGGTCTACATTTAGATCCCTGAGCATTCTCTAAACTTCCTTCCAAAATGAATGTACTAGCTTGCATTCCCACTAGAAGTGCAGACATGTTCCCTTTTCTCCACCTCCATGCCAAGATCTGTTGTTTTCATCATCTAAAAAGACCAAAATTTTGTGATGCGGGCTACTTGTCTAACTCCATTAAGTGTAGCCCACAGCACAAAATTTTGGTCTTTTTAGATGATGAAAATCTTTGTTGGTTGATTTGTTGGTTTGTCTTTTCATGTGTGTGTGTATGCATATTTTAACATGTAGTTACTGTATGTGGCCAAGGCTAGATTTCTGGCCTAGGCCTAGAACATAGCAACCTCAACTTCAGTATTCTGGCAATCCTCCTGCCTGAGATTTTCACGTTACTATGACTACAGGTGCCTATCATATATGCCTAGATTTTTCCATTTTTATTAGAGGGTATCTCTGACCCTTGCTCAGTCAGTTCTCAGCACCACCTCATTCAAGAACTTAATTCATCTCAGCATACCAGAGGGCTGGGATTATAGGTGTGAGTCACCAAATTTGGTCATTTACTCCTTCTTTGTTTCCCTGTTCATCCCTGCCTTTGCCCATCCTTAACTTTATCCTTCCTTCCTCCTATCCTCTCTCTCTAATTCACTTGTTCTCTTCATTCCTTTCTTTAAGCTATTCATTTCTTTCTTCTATCTCTTACCTCTATCCCTTAGGAAAACTTCTTTAGTAACAAACATTCAAACTATACAAGGCATTGCTGAATGTGTGATCTTGAACTATATATACCTGAATTGGGTGACTTGTGGAGTGTGTAAATTATATAAATATAGTTTTTATTTTTTAATATACTGGCTGTTATCTATGAGCATAATTGAGGAAAACCTTCACCAAAACATAAGCATGAATGAGCAAAATAGGGAACACTTGTAATCCAAGCAATTTCAGAGGCCAAGGCAGATAACTGGATGTTAAGGGGTTTCAGACCAGACTGAGCAACATAGTAAGACCTTACTTGTCCAAGAAATAAGTGGAACTCTTTCCCAGCAGTGGTGGCATAGACCTTTACTCTCAGCTACTAAAAAGCATAAAGTAATGAGGATCCCTTGGACTAAGTAGCTTGCATTTCCTTGAGCTATGATGGTACCAATGTATTTTTCTGGGATAAAGGGGGAAGCAGCATTTAATGTATGAGAGGTACTGTATAGGTGGAGTAAAATTCTGGTAATATACAAAATATTTAATACACGTTTCACAAATTGGATTTATTTCTAGGATTTTTTTTTTAATTTTTTTATTAAATCATAAGTGTATACAATGATATGATTATGGGGCGTCATACACTCACTTCATAAACCATTTGACACATTTTTATCCCAGTGGTTAACATAGCCTTTCCAGCGTTATCTCAGTTACTGTGCCAAAACATTTATATTCTACATTTACCAAGTTTCGCAAATACCCCTGTAATATGCACCACAGGTGTGATCCCACCGATTCCCCTCCCTCTACCCACCCCCCCCTTCCCACTTCCCCCTATTGTTAAGTTGTAGCTGGGTTATAGCTTTCATGTGAGAGTCCCAAATTAGTTTCATAGTAGGGCTGTGTACATTGGATATTTTTTCTTCCATTCTTGGGATACTTTACTAAGAAGAATATGTTCCAGCTCCATCCATGTAAACATGAAAGAGGTAAAGTCTCCATCTTTCTTTAAGGCTGCATAGTATTCCATGGTATACATATACCACAATTTATTAATCCATTCGTGGATCTTCAGTCCAGTTCAATGTGGAAAAATCAACTAATGAAACACACTAAATAGAATCAATAAGAAAAACCACACAGTCACCTCAAGGGACACAGAAAAATCTTTTGACAGAGGCATCATGTTTTGTAGATAAAATCTTTTAAAAATATTAGATGAGGATGAGTAGGGTACCGACCCTACATACCTAGGGTGCCAGGTTCAAACCCTGCCCCAGCCAAAGAACAAGAACAACAACAAAACATGTTAGATAAGCAGGGAAGGTCTTCAGGACTCAATGAAATTTACAGATGAGTGAATACATATATTGCCATGATGGAATGTTTTTCAACCATCAGAAGAAAGGAAGTGCACATTTATTTTACAGTAAGAATGAACCCTAAAATTGTTATGGTAAGAAAACAAGGCCACTTACAAAAGACCGGACTAGCATTACCGAACTTAGAAGAAAACATGAGGAGAAGGTCAATTGTCTGTTAGGAGTAGGGGGCAGGGCTGGGAGAATGGTGGGAATTGAAAGTGACTGCTAGTATGTATTGACATTCTTTGTGTTGGGGGAAAAGACAAATGTGTAAAATTAGATTGTGATGATAGCTTTACAATTGTGTGATTATAATAAGAAACACAGAATTGTATACTTTCCATGACTTATTTCAACAAAGAGATTTGACAATGTTTTACAAAACTTCAGGTGCTCAAAAGACTCCCAGCATAAGAAATACCCAGGTCAAGAGAGTACTTAGAGACAGTCAATTCTATCTCTCTGATCAAACATAGGTTACCATGAATTGACATGGAAGGCACATTGTTCCATTCTACCCAATTTGTCTTTTTCCTTTTTCCTTGAGACAAAGTCTGACAACTTCTCCCTGGGTAAAGTATCCTGAAGTCATCATAGTTACCTGAAGTCTCAAAATCCTTGGTCCACAGATCCTATTGCATCAGCCTACTGAGTTTTTTGAAGTCCAGATGCTCCCCAACAGTGGCCAGTTTCTGTGGACCGCATGCTTTTGCCTCCAAGAATATTAACAATAAAGTTGTGAGTCACCTCTCCAGACCCTGAAGTGGAAACACTTTGAAAACCATAGTTGGTGGCCACTGGTGTTGCTTCATGACCATCACCTTGATATTTTGGGATGCCCCGATATTTTGATTGTCTGAGTTTCTGAATTGAAGACCAGCCTGAGCGCTCTACTCATGGCAAAAAAAAGACTCTATATCAATACACAAATGGAGAAAAGCATTGGTAAAGAATTTACGGCTCATTTTTAGTTTTGGTATCAGATCTAGGGTTGAATTTTTCCTTTAGATTAGATGTTAACTAGATAAATTATTCCCTCATAGGAAAATCGTTTTCCTACAACCTCTATTAATGAACATTTTCAATTTTACATAACTCTGACCCTTTAATATCATACATTCTTTTCTTCACAGGAAACTGCACACACAATGAATTCTGGATTCAAATCAGACTCTTCCTATGCACACTAAAAATCCAGAGGATTCCCTCTAACTCTTGTTGAGTTCATTCAATCTGGGACAATATTCTCTTGTCCCGATCAGTCTGAAGCCAGGGGAAAGACATCTCTGTACAACACTTGTCCTTCATACCAACTCTCAGTATTTTAATGAATCAATCCCAAACCCGTTTATGCTGTCTTATTGTTCCCCTGCACCCAGGGAACACAATGAGTCTCCTTCTTTATGTACTCTCATATTCCATCTACCTACTGACCTCTCCTGGTACCTTGGTTCTTGGGAACTGTTCCTAGCAAATTTTCTTTCTTTCTTTCTTTCTTTCTTTCTTTCTTTCTTTCTTTCTTTCTTTCTTTCTTTCTTTCTTTCTTTCTTTCTTTCTTTCTTTCTTTCTTTCTTTCTTTCTTTCTTTCTTTCTTTCTTCCTTCCTTCCTTCCTTCCTTCCTTCCTTCCTTCCTTCCTTCCTTCCTTCCTTCCTTCCTTCCTTCCTTCCTTCCTTCCTTCCTTCCTTCCTTCCTTCCTTTCTTTCTTTCTTTCTTTTTTTTTCTTTCTTTCTTTCTTTCTTCTTTCTTTCCTTCACTCTGTTTCATGTGACAGATTGTCACTCAGTTGCCCACGATAGAGTGTCATGGAATCAACCTACCACACAGCAACACCAAACTTTTTGGATGAAGGGAATCCTCATGACTAAACCTCTGCAGTAGCTAGAACTAAATACATGGGCCAAAACCCTTGACAACCTTTTCTATTTTCATACAAACCGGATGTCTGATCAATGCTGACGGTATCTTGCTGTTGCTTAGGCTTTTTTCCAATCCCTGAAATAAGGAAATTAGCCCACTTTGGCCTCCAAGAGCAAACAAATATAATAGTTATTGGTGGCAGAAATTATTAAGCTTTACTAAAGTTGCTTTGTGGGGCTTTGAGGAATGTCCAATCACCAGGTCTCAGTGACACATAGGGACTATGTCAGGACTGTTTTGCATATCCGTGGTGGCACGTATTACCACAGTTTTGCCCACATCTCTTTCCTGTTTATCAGGTTTAATTAGTCATTTTGTATTAAACGTGTGGCTTCCCCAAAACTCTTCTAGTTTGCATGTGGCCAAGAAGCCAAAATTTTGTACACACCTGGCAGGGAGGTCAGGAATGTTAGGAAATTGCAGATAGGCTAATATTTTCCATAATCAGAAGAAATAACTTTAGGTATGAAATATGCTACTGGATACATTGCCTAACTATATTTCAAGACAGGTCTATCAGTAGGACACCTACCTTCTGAATCAAGCCTATTCTAGAGAAGGAAATATAATTCGAAGAACAGTAGAACTGAAAATTGTGTGACATACTTGTCAGGTCTGTGAAATCATAGTCTGATCGTTGGGCTCAGATTGTGGTTCTCTTACACCCCATGGAATAAACCATACCCTTCCACTTGTTTACAAATCCATGACATAAAAAGGAAAAGAAGGGTTATTGAATCTGTTGGCAGGATATACAGGCAAAGTTTTGGAAGCAGGAATTGAGTTTGGAGAACAGAACCCCAATCTTTTATAACAGTTTGAACCCAACGACAAACCCACATACCAACTTAACATGCTTAGCAGGAATAAGATTAACCATAAATATGGTAACCCATGGCATTACCCATTGTGATGTCATCCAAGGTGACCATGTAGTGACTTCATCCTGTAATGTTCTGGTATACAGCCCTCTGCTCAAAGATATTAGGTGGCTCTTTCTGCTCACTTCAACTGGTAACCCTCAAAGGCTTGAACCAGGACATTTCTTAGTCCTCTATCCACAGACATAGAAATGATCTCCCATTTGTGCCTTATCATTTCTATTGATGGTTGTGATTCCCTGCTCCAGTTTGACACAACTGTTGAGATTTTGTACATCAGTGTGACTCAGGCTGCATCACAGCTGACATAAATTCATGGAGGCACTTAAGTAGGATGCTATTTGGTTTTTGCTTTTTTTTTTCTTTCTCGAAGATAGAGTTTCATTTTCTCACTCTCAGTAGAATGTTGTGCTATCACAGATCACAGCAAGCTCCTACTCCTGAGTTCTGTTGATTCAGTTGCCTCAGCCTCCCGAGTACCTGGCACTACAGGAACCCAACATAACACTTGGCTATTTTTTTTTTTTTGCAATTTTTTGGGGGACCATTTTCAAACCCTCCACTATGGATATATGAGGATGCTGTCCTACTAAATTTACCACAGGCAATGACCCTGGAATGCTATTTTAGGTCTGTTTGAAACCTACCCTAAAACATTCATTTGAGAGAAGCTTAGAAATTAATTATGCCTGTCTACAGCCTCAACATGGTCATAGTTTCACAGGTCTTAAGCATGTCTACTTTGCTTGAAACATCTAGGTAATTCTGGTCTTTTTAGATGATGAAAATCTTTTTTGGTTGGTTTGTCAGTTTGTCTGTGTATGTGTGTATCTATGGGTATTTTTAAGATATGGTTTTTACAGGTTGCCCAGGGTAGTTTTTGTGATTTTAACCTAGATCATAGCAACCTCAACTCCAGGATACAGGCAATACTCCTGCCTGTGGCTAAGAATACTTGTGCCTATCACAATTCCCAGATGATTTCTTACATTTTAGTAGAGACAGGGTATAAACATTGTTCAGTGCATTCTCAGCATCCCAATATTCAAGAACTCCACTCATATCATCATGCAAGAAGAGGAAGGCCACTAAGTTTTGCCATTTTATCTTTCCTTGTTTCCCTCCCTCCCACCTTTCTTCCCTCACTTTATAATACACTGCTCTAATTCTCTCTCTCTCATTCTCTTACTCTTTCTATTCTTTATTTCTTTCATTTCTATATCTCTCTTCTTTACAACTTAAGGGAACCTTCTCTAGTAACAAAAAAAAAAACAAACAAACCAAACAAAAAGACAAGTAATCCCTGAATGTGTAGTTTGAACTCTATACTTGAAATGTGTGAATTGTAGAGTATGTAAATTATATATGAATAGAGTTGTTAGTTTTTAATCTATGTGCTGTTGTCTATGAAGATAGTTGAGAAAACCTTCAGTGTAACATAAGCATGGAGGAGCAGCATACCTCACATCTATCATCCCAGCAATTTCTGGGGTCCAGGCAGAAAGATCACAAGAATATAAGTCAGACCTAAATAAGCAAACCAGTAAGACCTTAGTTGTCCAAGAGATAAGTGGGAAACTTCTCCGGGAGTGGTGGCATGGGCTTGTACTCTCAGCTGATGAGACGCTTAAACTCAGGAGGATCACTTGAGGTTAGCAGCTTGCATTTACTTGAGTTAGGATTGTTCCAAAGTATTTTTCTGAGACAAAGGATGAAACACAGTATCCAATCTAGAAGAAAGATACTGATGGAAGTAGGAAAAGTCCTGAGCGTACAAAATATTTTATACATGTATCCCAAGTGGAATTTATAACCAGGATTGTCAGTCCAGCTCAATATGGGAAAATCAGCTAATAGAATGCTCTACCTTAAGGTTCAGCATCTGTTTCTCAAACGGCTAAGTTGCCAGCCACATACACCTGACTGACAGGCTTGAATCCGGCCTGGACCTGCCAGATAACAATGATGGGTGCGACCAAACAACTACCCAGACATTGTGGAGGCTGCCTATACTCCCAGCTACTTGGGAGGCAGAGGCAGGAAAATCACTTGAGCACAAAAGTTGGAGGTTCCTGTGAGCTATGATGTCATAGCACTCTATGTACAGCAACAGCTTGAGGATCTGTCTCAAAAAGAAAAAAAAATCATTTCCTTAGTGGAATCAATAAAGAAAATCATGTCAACTCAAGAGACAATGAAAATGCTTTTGACAAAGGCAAAATATCTTGTTCATAGAATCTTTTAAAAATATAAGATGAGGAGAGGTGCATGTTGCTCAGTCACTATGGCACTGGCCCCATATACCGAGGGTGGTTCTTTCAAATCTGCCCATAGACAAACTGTAAAAACAACAACAAAAATTTTAGATGATAAGGGAATGTCTTCAGGACTGCTAGTGGGATTTAAGGATGAGTGGATACGTGTAGCCTGCTCTATTCACACAATGGAATACTTTTCAATAATCAGAAAAAATGGAGTGCACGTTTATGTTACAATAGGAATGAAAATTGAAATCATTATCATAGGGGAACAAGGCCACTTACCAAAGACCACACAGAGCATGACTGAACTCAGAAGTACTCATCAAGTCAATTCCAAATGTGTACTAGGAGTAGGGTGGGGGAGGGTTGTGAAAAAGTGAAAGTTACTGCTAGTAGGTATTGACATTTTTTGTTTTGAGTGAAGAAGAAAGATTTGTAAAAGTAGATTGTGAAGATAGCTGTGCAATCATGTGACTATACTAAGGAACACAGTATTGTATCAATGAAGCTACTCGATGATGTTTTCCAAAACTTGGGGTGCTGAAAAAGCACACAAAATAAGAAGTACTCAGGTCATGAAAGTACTTGAGAGAGAGAGTCAACTCTATCTCTCTGCTCATACACGTTTCCACGAATTGAAATGGAAGGCACATTGTTCCATTCTACTGAAGTTGTCATTTTATTTTTCCTTGAGATAGAGTCTGACAACTTTCCCATGGGTAGAGTGCACTGTCATCATCATAGCTAACAACAATCTCAAATGCCTGGGTCAATAGATCCTATTGCCTCAGCCTCTTGAGCATCTGAGAGTCCAGGTGATCCCTCACTCTATACAATTACTTTGTACCACCTACTTCTGCCTCCCAGAGTGTTAGCATTAGAGGTGTGATCAACCAGTCCAGATTTTGAATTTGGGATAATTTTTTCAACCATAGCTGGTGGCCAGTGGTAGTGCTTCATGCCTGTCAACTTGGCACTTAGGGACCTCCGAAAATTTGGATTGTCCGAGTTTCTGAATTGGAGATCAGCCTGAGCAGTAGTGAAATCCCCATCTCTGAAGAATAAAAAATGGCAGAATGCTATGCCAGGCTTAAACCTAGCTGAGGGAATAGGTTTGCTTGATGACAACCCTTGAAGTTTGCTGTGAGGTATGATACTAGGACACTCTGCGGAGGGCTAAAAACTAGACTCTGTCTCCATACTTAATCAGAGAAAAGCATTGGTAGGTAACATACCTCTCATTTTTATTTTGACCTAGAGTGGAAAATTATTCCCTGGAAGAGATGTTAACTAGAGAATTTATTTTCTAATATAAAAATTGTTTTTCTACAACCTCTGTTAATTAACTGTTTGGATTTTATGTAACTCTGACCATTTGATATCCTACATTCTTGTAGTCACTATAAACTGCACACACAATGAATTCTTGACTCAAATAAGGCTTTTCCTATGCAGACTAAAAGATCCAAAGGGTACCCTCTACCTCTTCAGTTGAAATCCTTCAACGGGGCCTAATTTCCCCTTCCCTGATTTCAGGGTGAAAACGGGGACCAGACATCTCTGTATAACACTTACCCACCAGATAGACCCTCATTATTTCTAGTAACAAATCACAAACCTGCCTGTCCTGACTCATTATTTTTCCCCTGGGGGCCACAATAAATCTCTTTACTATAGTCTCACATTCCATCTACCTTCTGCTCTCTCCTACCTCAGCTCCTGGAAAATGTTCATAGAAACTTTTCTTTCACTCTTTCCTTTCCCTTTCTGTTCCTTCCTTCCTTCCTTCCTTCCTTCCTTCCTTCCTTCCTTCCTTCCTTCCTTCCTTCCTTCCTTCCTTCCTTCCTTCCTTCCTTCCTTCCTTCATTCCTTCCTTCCTTCTTCCTTCCTTCATTCCTTCCTTTCTTCCTTCCTTTTTCTCTTCCTGCCTTTTTTAAATTATTTTTCATGAGACAGACTGTCACAAAGTTGCATGGGCCAGACTGCCATGACATTATCCTAGCACAAAGCGACATCCAACTCTTGAAAGGAAGAGATCTTCCTGCTTCAACATCTGGTGTTGCTGGAAATATTGTCAAGGGCCATAACCCTTGACAACATTTTATATTTTAGTACAAACTGGGTGTGTGATTAATGATGAGGGTGTCTTGCTGTTGCTCAACCTTGTCTCCAGTCCCTGAGCTCAGGAGATCAGCCCACATTGGCCTACCAGAGAAACCAAATATTTCGGTCATGTGTGGCAAAAGTCATTGAGTTCTATTTAAGAAATGTCATTATTAGGTTCTTTGAGTAGTGTCTGATCCTAAGGTCCCAGTGACCCATAAGGATTATGTTAGAACTGTTTTGCATACCATTGGTCCAGATATCACAGTTATGCCCACCTCTCTTCTTTGCTTATCAGGTTCCATTATTGATTGTGTATTGAATATGTGCCCCAAAATAATTCTTCTACTTCCTATGTGGCCAAGAAGGCAAAAGTTGAACACATCTGGCCCAGAATTCTGGAATGTTGGAACTTTGCATATAGGCTGATACTTTTCATGATATTAATAAACTTCAGGTATGAAGTACACTACTGGATACATTGCCTAACCAGGTTTTGAGACAGGATACCTACCATCTGAAAGAAGCCTATTTTAGGGAAATGAATAAAACCTCAGTAAATTTAGAACTTAGGATTGTGTGACGTACATTGCAGGTCTGTGAAATCACTGTCTGAACTTTGGGCTTGGGTACTTGGTCTGTTACATCCCAAGGCAGCACTACATATAAATTATACTTTTACACTTGCTTACAAATATATGACATTGATACCAGAATTTCACTCTTGGGTAGGTTCTTGGTATCGGGGCTTGAAAGAATGAATGCACCAACCACAGATCATTGACAAGATAGGACTATTATTAGAAGTTAGAAAGGAATACAGAAGTATTAAAAAGCACCAGAGCTTCTGGATTGGACAGAAAAGAAGAACAACATTGGAAGTCTCCACATGGAAAGTTTAAGCCAGGGTCTTAAATCTAAAGGATTACACATGGCTGGCAGCTGGTCCTTTACAGTTTTTTGTCCCTGAGAAGAGATTAAATCTTGTGCTCTTATCTAAGGTTGAACCACGCAAAAAACATACAAGCTGCTTTGTTTGTGACCTTATGAGAGCCCAGATGGTATGTCCTAAAAAAGGCAGTCAGCTTGTGCCTGGAAGTGTGGGTCAGACCTCTGAGCTCACCTTGGCCCAGACAATGGGGGGCTTCCTGTGTACCCTTAATAATAGAAACTCGCATGAATGTGAAATCATATGGCTAGGTACACAAACAAGAATTTTGAAGCATAAATTGAGTGTGGAGAACAGAATCCCAATCTCTTATAACAGTTTGTACCCAACAACAAACCCAGATAGCCACTACACATGCTTAGCAGGAATAATGTTAAACAGAAACATGGTAACCCAGGGCAACACCCATTGTGATGTCATCCATGGTGACCATGTATTGACTTCATCCTGTAATGTCTGGGAGCCAGGCTTTTGATCAATGATACAAAGTGACCTTTTATATTAACTTCAGCTACTATCCTGAAACAGTTTGAACCAGGACAATTCTTAGCCCTCTACCCATAGACGTATAAGTGATTTCCTATTTCTGCCATATTGATTCTATTGATGTTTGAGATTCCCAGCACTAAACTGACACAACAGATGAGATTTTTTACAGTAGTGTGACTAAAACTGGGTTACAACTGACATAATTTCATTATGTCACTTAAGTAGGATGCTATTTGTTTTCTCTCTCTCTCTCTTTTTTTTTTTTCTTTCTTGAAGACAGACTTCAGTTTATCACCCTTGCTAGGGTGCTGTGACATTACAGCTCAAAGCAAGATCCTAATCCTCAGCTTAGGTGATTCTTTTGCCACAGCCTCCTGAGTAGCAAAGAATAAAGGAGCCCACCACAACACCCAGCTATCTTTTTTTGTGCAGTTTGGTCAAGACTGGCTTCAAAATCACCAGCCTCATTATATGGGGCCAGTGCCCTACCCACTTTACCACATGCAAAGCTCCTGAAAATGGTGTCAAGGACCTGTTTGACACATAACCCAAAATATATGTTTGAGAGAAGCTTACAAATTTATGATGCCTGGCTATAGCCTCTATTTGGTCTTAGGCTCACAGGTCTTAAGCCTGTCTCTTTCCTTGAACTATATATTTATTTATGGTGTTTTTAGATGATGAAAATATTTGTTGTTTGGTTTGTTGGTTAGTCTTTGCATGTGTGTATCTATGGGTATTTTTGAGATATGTTTTTCATATGTGGCCCGAAGTAGTTTTTCGTGGCCTCAGCCTAGATCAGAGCAACTTCAAACTCCAGAATGCAGGCAATCCTCTTGCTTGAGACTCCCATGTGCCTAGGGGTACAGATTCCTGTTGCAATGCCTATATTATTTTTCACTTTTTAGTAGACACAAGGACAGACACTTTCTCAGTCCATTCTCAGCACCCCCTCATTCAGCAACTCCACTCATCTCAGCATGGCAGAGGGCTAAGATTACAGATGTGAGCTACAAAGTTTGGTCATTTTCTTTCTCTTAGTTTTCTTCCATCCCACCTGCCCTTCGTTCCTCCCTCATGCTATTCTTCCTTCCTCCAAATGTCTCTCTCTTATTTGCTTATTCTCTCCAATTCTTTCTTTTCTTCATTCCTTTCTTTCCTCAATCTCCCTCATCTACATATTGAGTGAAACTTCTCTAGTATAAAGCAAATTATAGAAGTTATCCATGAATGTGCATTCTTGACTCTGTGCTAGAAATGGGTGAATTGTGGAGTTGTGAATAAAATATGACTAGAGCTGTTATTTTTTAATATATGGCTGTTATCTATGAGCACATTTGAGAAAAACCTTCATAAAAACCTAACCATGGATGAGCACCGTAGTTCACACCTGTAATCCTAAAAATTTCAGAAGCAGAGGCAGAAGGATCACTAGAAGCTAAGAGATCTCAGACAAGACAGAATAACATATTAAGATCCTACTTGTCCATGAAAAAAATGCAAAACTTCACCAGTAGTGGTGGCATGGGGCTGTACTCTCAGTTTCTAAGAAACATAAACTCCAGAGGATCACTTGCATTTAGCAGCTTTCATTCCCTTGAGCTTTGATGTTACTGATGTCATTTGGTGGGGGGGGCAAAAAGAGAATCACAGTATCAAAATGTAGGAGAGATACTGTATAGCTGAAGGAAATTTCCTGTACCATGCAGCATATTCTATAACAAGTATCCCAAATAGGATTTATTACCAGGATTTTCAGTTCAGCAAAATATGGGAAAATGAAATAATAAAAAACAATACATTAATGGAATAAATGAGAAAAACCACACAAACACCCCAGAAGACACAGAAATGCCTTTCTACTTCTACACTGCTGGTGGGAATGCAAATTAATACATTCCTTTTGGAAAGATATATGGAGAACACTCAGAGATCTAAAAATAGAACTGCCGTTCAATCCTGTAATTCCTCTGCTGGGCATATACCCAGAAGACCAAAAATCACAACATAACAAAGATATTTGTACCAGAATGTTTATTGCAGCCCAATTCATAATAGCTAAGTCATGGAAAAAGCCCAAGTGCCCATCAATCCACGAATGGATTAATAAATTGTGGTATATGTATACCATGGAATACTATGCAGCCTTAAAGAAAGATGGAGACTTTACCTTTTTCATGTTTACATGGATGGAGCTGGAACATATTCTTCTTAGTAAAGTATCCCAAGAATGGAAGAAAAAATACCCAATGTACACAGCCCTACTATGAAACTAATTTGGGACTCTCACATGAAAGCTATAACCCAGCTACAACTTAACAATAGGGGGAAGTGGGAAAGGGGGGGTGGGTAGAGGGAGGGGAATCGGTGGGATCACACCTGTGGTGCATATTACAGGGGTATTTGCGAAACTTGGTAAATGTAGAATGTAAATGTTTTGGCACAGTAACTGAGATAACGCCGGAAAGGCTATGTTAACCACTGTGATAAAAATGTGTCAAATGGTTTATGAAGTGAGTGTATGATGCCCCATAATCATATCATTGTATACAGTTATGATTTAATAAAAAAAAAATCAAAAAGGCATTTGAAAGAGGTACCATATCTTGTTGGTAAAATATTTTTAAAATATTAGATGAGGGAGGTGCCTGTTTCTCAGTGAGTAGGGCTCTGGCTCAATGTCCCAAGGGCAGTGGGTTCAAACCAGGACTCAGACAAACTGAAAAATAACAACAACTAAAAGTCTTAGATGAGAAGGACAAGTATTCAGGCCTACGAATTTGATTTGTGTGGACACATATAATATGCTATATTCACATGATGGAATATTTTTCAATAATCAAAAGGAATTAAGTGAAAATTTATGTTACAATAAAAATGAATTTTAAAACCATTAGGATCAGGGAACAAGACAACTTACAAAATACCACACAGAACACAACTGAACTCAGTATAAAACATCAAGACAAGGCCAAATGTCTGCTAGGTAGAGGGGGCAGGCAGGGGAAAGTGGTGGTGAAAGTGAATGTGACTGCTAGTAGGTATTTACATTCTTTGTGTGTGTGGACAAGACAAAGCTCTAAAATTAGATTGTGATGATAGCTGTACAATTGTGTGACAATAATAAGAAACACAGAACTGTATAATTTCAAAGGGTGAATTAGTTATTTCAATGAAACTACTTGAGGATATTTTCCAAAAGTTGAGGTGCTTAAAAGACTCACAGCATATGAAGAACCCCAGTTGTGAGAGTACATGTGATACTGTCAACATTTTCTCTCTGCTCACACACAGAATACCTTGAATTGACATGGAAGGCACATTGTTCCATTCTACCAAAGGTGTCATTTTTTTTTCTTGAGACAGATTCTGTAAACTTCCCATGGGTACAGTGCTCTGACATCATCATAGCTAACTGAAATCTCAAGCTTCTTTGTCCCCATATCCTATAGACTCATCCTCCTGAGCATCTGGGGGTCCAGGTGGACTCACATTGCCATGTAATTTTTGCCCACCTGTTTCTGCCTCCCAGATGCTTAGGATTATAGGTGTGAGCCACCATCCCACACTTGGATATTGTGATAATTTTCAAACTATGTTTGGTGGCCAATGGTTTTGCTTCATGCCTGTCATCTTGGCACTTTGAGAGACTCTGTCAGTTGGATTGTCTGACTTTGTGAATTGGAGACCACCCCATCTCTTAATAAAAAAGGGCCAAATGTTATGCAGGGGTTGAAATTTCAAGCTACGGGAAAGGTTAGGTTGATAACAATAGATTAACAATAGATTTCTTACTGAGATATGCTACCAGGGATCTCTACGGTGGGCAAAATATTGAGACCACATCTCAGTACAAAAATGAAGGAAAAACTGGTAATGAACTTATTCCTCATTTTCCTATTTTGATTTTGAATCTAGAGTTGAAAAATTTCCTCTAGGTTAGATGACAACTAGAGAAATTATGCACTCTTAGGGAAATTGTTTTCTTACCACCTCCATTAATGTACGTATGGTTTTTACCTAAACCTGAACTTTTCATATCCTAGATTCTTGTAATCACTGGAAACTGTACACACAATGAATTCTTGACTCAAATCAGACTTTTCCTATACACACTAAAAGATCCAGAGAATACCCTCCACTCTTTTGTTAAACTCATTCAATGTGGAAAAATATTCTCTATCCCCAATATCCTGATCCTAGGGAGCTGATATTTCAGGAGAACAGCTACTCAAAAGATTAACTATGAATAACCTAATGAACCAATCCAAATCCCTTGTCCTGACTCATTTTCCGCCCACCAGTGGCCACAATAAATCTCCTTCTTTACATTGTCCCGTATTTCATCTTCGTACTGACATCTCCTAGAATCTCGACTCTTGGAAACAGGGCCTAGGAAAGTATATTTTTCCTTTCCTTTCCTTTTTTTTTCTTTTCTTTTCTTTTCTTTTCTTTTCTTTTCTTTTCTTTTCTTTTCTTTTCTTTTCTTTTCTTTTCTTTTCTTTTCTTTCTTTCTTTCTTTCTTTCTTTCTTTCTTTCTTTCTTTCTTTCTTTCTTTCTTTCTTTCTTTCTTTCTTTCTTTCTTTCTTTCTTTCTTTCATTATTTTTCATGAGACAGCCTCTCACTGTTTCCCATGCAAAGGTTGTCACTTCATCAGCCGAGCACAAAGCAACATCCAATTCTTGGGATAAATGAATCATCCTGCCTCACATTCTGGAGTAGGCAGAAGTAAAAGCAAGGGCCACGACCCCTGACAACCTTTTCTATTTAAGTACAAAGCTGTTGTGCGATCAGGGAGAAAGCATCTTGCTGCTGCTCAACCTTGTCTGAAACCCCTGATTTGAGGGGATCAGCACATCTTGGCCTTCAATAGCAAGCAAATATTACAATCATGTGTGTCAAAATTTATTGAGCTCTAATTAAGTGGCTTTTAGATACTTTAAGGAGTGTCCAATACTCAAGACCTGGTGATACATAGAGATTATGTCATGACTGATTTGCATTTCCTTGGTGACAGGTATAAACACAGTTATGCCCACAACTCTTTTTTGCTTATCATGTTTTATTAGTGATTCTGTATTGAACATGTGGCCTCCCCCAAACTCTTCTATTTCCTATGTAACCAAGATCAAATTTTTGGACATACCGTGCCCAGAAGTCTAGAATTTTGGAACTTTCCAGAGGGGCTGATATTTACCAGAATCAGAAGGAATAAGTGCAGGTGCAGAGTACATTAATAGACACATTACCTAATGAAATTTCAAGACAAAACCTTCTATAGAACATCTAACATCCCAAACTAGCCTACTATAGGGAAGAAAATAAAATCACACGGGGTAAGTGCTCTACCCACTTTACCTCAGGCAAAGCCCTTGCTGTTATATTTCAAGGACATTTTGAAACATACTCCAAAAAGTACATTTGAAAAAAGCTTATGAATTTACTATGCCTATGCCTTACGACAGACACAATTTGGGCATAGTTTCACAAGTCTTAAGCATCTTTACTTTTTCTTTTTTTTATTTTTATTTATTTTTTAATTTTTTTATTAAATCATAACTGTATACAATGATATGATTTATGATTATGGGGCATCATACACTCACTTCATAAACCATTTGACACATTTTTATCACAGTGGTTAACATAGCCTTTCCGGCGTTATCTCAGTTACTGTGCCAAAACATTTACATTCTACATTTACCAAGTTTCGCAAATACCCCTGTAATATGCACCACAGGTGTGATTCCCACCGATTCCCCTCCCTGTACCCACCCCCCCTTTCCCACTTCCCCCTATTGTTAAGTTGTAGCTGGGTTATAGCTTTCATGTGAGAGCCCAAAATTAGTTTCATAGTAGGGCTGTGTACATTGGGTATTTTTTCTTCCATTCTTGGGATACTTTACTAAGAAGAATATGTTCCAGCTCCATCCATGTAAACATTAAAGAGGTAAAGTCTCCATCTTTCTTTAAGGCTGCATAGTATTCCATGGTATACATATACCACAATTTATTAATCCATTCGTGGATCGATGGGCACTTGGGCTTTTTCCATGACTTAGCTATTATGAATTGGGCTGCAATAAACATTCTGGTACAAATATCTTTGTTATGTTGTGATTTTTGGTCTTCTGGGTATATGCCCAGCAGAGGAATTACAGGATTGAATGGCAGATCTATTTTTAGATCTCTGAGTGTTCTCCATATATCTTTCCAAAAGGAATGTATTAATTTGCATTCCCACCTGCTGGGTGAACTGGCTGGCAACCTGCAGAAGACTGAAATTGGACCCACACCTTTCACCATTAACTAAGATAGACTCTCATTGGATTAAAGATTTAAACTTAAGACATGAAACTATAAAAATACTAGAGGAGAATGCAGGGAAAACCCTTGAAGAAATTGGTCTGGGTGAGTATTTCATGAGGAGAACCCCCCGGGCAATTGAAGCAGCTTCAAAAATACACTACTGGAACTTGATCAAACTAAAAAGCTTCTGCACAGCTAAGAACACAGTAAGCAGAGCAAGCAGACAGCCCTCAGAATGGGAGAAGATATTTGCAGGGTATAACTCTGACAAAGGTTTAATAACCAGAATCCACAGAGAACTCAAACGCATCAGCAAGAAAAAAACAAGGGATCCCATCGCAGGCTGGGCAAGGGATTTGAAGAGAAACTTCTCTGAAGAAGACAGGCGCACGGCCATCAGACATATGAAAAAATGCTCATCATCTTTAATCATCAGAGAAATGCAAATCAAAACTACTTTGAGATATCATCTAACTCCAATGAGACTAGCCTATATCACAAAATCTCAAGACCAGAGATGTTGGCGTGGATGCGGAGAAAAGGAAACGCATCTTTACTTTTTCTGAATCATCAATGTAATTCTGGTGTTTTTACATGATGAATTTTTTTTTTTTAATTGTTGGGGATTCATTGAGGGGACAATAAGCCAGGTTACACTTATTGCAATTGTTGCAATCAGTAAAGTCCCCCTTGTAATCATTTCTGACCCCATAAAGTGTGACACACACCAAGGCCCCACACCCTCCCTCCTTCTCTCCTTCCTCCCCCCCCATAACCATAATTGTCATTAATTGTTCTCATATCAAAATTGAGTACATAGGATTCAGGTTTCTCCATTCTTGTGATGCTTTACTAAGAATGAGGTCTTCCACGTCCATCCAGGTTAATATGAAGGATGTAAAGTCTCCATTTTTTTTAATGGCTGAATAGTATTCCATGGTATACATATACCACAGCTTGTTAATCCATTCCTGGGTTGGTGGGCATTTAGGCTGTTTCCACATTTTGGCGATTGTAAATTGAGCTGCAATAAACAGTCTAGTACAAGTGTCCTTATGATAAAAGGATTTCTTTCCTTCTGGGTAGATGCCCAGTAATGGGATTGCAGGATCAAATGGGAGGTCTAGCTTGAGTGCTTTGAGGTTTCTCCATACTCCCTTCCAGAAAGGTTGTACTAGTTTGCAGTCCCACCAGCAGTGTAAAAGTGTTACCTTCTCTCCACATCCAAGCCACCAGCTGCAGTTTTGAGATTTTGTGATGTGGGCCATTCTCACGGGGGTTAGATGATATCTCAGGGTTGTTTTGATTTGCATTTCTCTAATATATAGAGACGATGAACTTTTTTTATGTGTTTGTTAGCCATTCATCTGTCGTCTTTAGAGAAAGTTCTATTCATGTCTCTTGCCCATTGATATATGGGATTGTTGGCTTTTTTCATGTGGATTAATTTGAGTTCTCTATAGATCCTAGTTATCAAACTTTTGTCTGATTAAAAATATGCAAATATCCTTTCCCATTTGTGCCAGTACCATGCTTCTATATATATATATATATATCAACAATAGTTAACTGAAAAACCAGTCAAGGACTCTTTTTATGTATTTATTTATTTTTATTAAACCATAGCTTTGTACATTAGTATGATCGTGGGGCACCATACACTTGGTTCATAGATCATTTGACACATTTTCATCACATTAGTTAACATAGATTTTGTAGCATTTTCTTAGTTATTTTGCTAAGACCTTTACATTCCATATTTACTAGGATTCACATATACCCGTGTAAGATGCACTGCAGGTGTAATTCCATTAATCCCCCTCCTTTCCCTTCTCTCCCCCTCCCTCCCCCATTTCTCCCTATTCTTAGGTTACAGCTTTCATGTGAAGGTCCTACATTAGTTTCATAATAAGGGTGAGTACATTGGGTGCTTTTTCTTCCATTCTTGAGACACTTTACTAAGAAGAATATGTTCCAGCTCCATCCATGTAAACATGAAAGAGGTAAAGTCTTCATCTTTCTTTAAGGCTGCATAATATTCCATGGTGTCCATATACCACAATTTATTAATTCATTCGTGGATTGATGGGCACTTGGGCTTTTTCCATGACTTAGCAATTATGAATAGGGCTGCAATAAATATTCTTCTAGTATTTTTATAGTTTCATGTCTTAGGTTTAAATCTTTAATCCAGTGAGAGTCTATCTTGGTTAATGGTGAGAGGTGTGGGTCCAGTTTCAGTCTTCTACAGTTTGCCAGCCAGTTCACCCAGCACCATTTGTTAAATAGGGAAATTTTTCCCCACTGAATGTTTTTATTTGGCTTGTCAAAGATTAAATAATGGTAAGTAGCTGGATTCATCTCTTGGTTCTCTATTCTGTTCCAGAAATCTACTTCTCTGTTTTTGTGCCAGTACCATGCTGTTTTGATCACTATCGATTTGTAGTATAGTCTGAGGTCTGGTAGCGTGATTACTCATGTTTTTTTTTTTTTTTTTTTTGGTTTCTTTTGGCCGGGGCTGGGTTTGAACCCACCACCTATTGCATATGGGACAGGCACCCTACTCCTTGAGCCATAGGCGCTGCCCACTCATGCTTTGTTTTTATATTTGAGTAAAGTCTTGGCTATTTGAGTTTTTTTCTGATTCCATATAAAACAAAGTATTGTTTTTTCAAGATCTTTAAAGTATGACAGTGGAGCTTTAATGGGGATTGCGTTGAAATTATATATTGCTTTGGGTAGTATGGACATTTTAACAATGTTGATTCTTCCCAACGATGAGCATGGTATATTTTTGCATTTGTTAACATTCTCAGCTATCTATTTTCTTAGAGTTTCATAGTTCTCTTTATATAGATCTTTCACGTCCTTTGTTAGATAAACTCCCAAGTATTTCTTTTTTTTCTTCCTTTTTTTTATTAAATCATAACTGTATACATTGATATGATCATGGGGCATCATACACTCGCTTCATAGACCATTTGACACATTTTTATCACAGTGGTTAACATAGCCTTTCCGGCATTATCTCAGTTACTGTGCCAAAACCTTTACATTCTACATCTACTAAGTTTTTCATCTTCTTTGGCACTACTGTGAATTGGATAGAGTCCTTAATTGTTTTTTCAACTTGACTATTGTTGGTATATATAAAGGCTACCGATTTATGAATGTGGATTTTGTAACCTGACACACTGCTGTATTCCTTAATCACTTCTAAGAGTTTTGTAGTAGAGTCCCTAGTATTTTCCAAATATACAATCATATCATCTGTGAAGAGTGAAAGTTTGATTTCTTCTGACCCTATGTGTATACACTTGATAGCCTTTTCTTCCCTAATTGCAGTAGCTAAAACTTCCATTACAATGTTAAAGAGCAATGGAGACAATGGGCAGCCTTGTCTGGTTCCAGATCTAAGTGGAAATGATTCTAATTTAATTCCATTTAATATGATATTGGCTGTGGGTTTGCTGTAGATGGCCTCTATCAGTTTAAGAAATGTCCCTTCTATACCAATATTCTTAAGTGTTCTGATCATGAAGGGATGTTGGATGTTATCAAAAGCTTTTTCTGCATCGATTGAGAGAATCATATGGTCTTTGTTTTTTAATTTGTTTATGTGCTGTATTACATTTATAGATTTATGTATTTTGAACCAGCCTTGAGACCCTGGGATAAAACCGACTTGGTAATGATATACGATTTGTTTGATATGTTGTGGGATTCTGTTTGTTGGAATCTTGTTGAATATTTTTGCATCTGTATTCATTAGTGATATTGGTCTATAATTTTCTTTTCTTGTTGGGTCTTTTCCTGGTTTGAGGATCAGGGTGATGTTTGCTTTATAGAATGTGTTGGGTACTCTTCCTTCTTTTTCTACCTTTTGGAACAGGTTGAGTAGTATAGGTACTAATTCCTGTTTAAAGATTTGGTAGAATTCTGACGTAAAACCATCTGGTCCTGGGCTTTTCTTTTTGGGGAGATTTTGTATGGTTGATGATATTTCTGAACTGGATATGGGCCTGTTCAATATTTCCACTTGTTTTTGATTAAGTCTTGGAAGGTGACGTGCTTCCAAGTAATGGTCAATTTGCTTTTAGATTTTCATATTTCTGAGAGTAAAGTTTCTTGTAATATTCATTAAGGACTTTTTGGATTTCTGAGGAGTCTGTTCTTATTTCATCTTTGTTATTTCTGATTGATGAGATTAAAGAATTTACTCTTTTTTTCCTGATTAGGTTGGCCAAAGGTTTATCTATTTTGTTGACCTTTTCAAAAAACCAGCTTTTTGATTTATTAATCTATTGTATTATTCTTTTGTTTTCAATTTCATTTAGTTCTGCTCTGATTTTGGTTATTTCCTTTCTTTTACTGGATTTGGGGTTGAAGTGTTCTTCCATTTGTAGTCTCTTGAGATGTCCCATTAAGTTGCTTACTTCCTCCCTTTCCGTTCTCCTGAGGAAGGCTTGCAGTGCTATAAAATTCCCTCTTAGAGCTGCCTTTGCTGTGTCACAGAGGTTCTGATAGTTCGTGTCTTCATTATCGTTTTGTTCCAGAAATTTGGCAATTTCCTTCCTGATCTCATCTCTGACCCAGCTATCATTCAGCATAAGGTTATTTAACTTCTATGTTTTATTATGTGTATGCAGATTCCTGTTGTTACTCATCTCAAGTTTTATTCCATGATGGTCCAAGAAGATGCATGCAATAATTTCTATTCCTTTAAATTTGCTGAGGTTAGACTTGTGACCTAAGATGTGATCGATTCTGGAGTAAGTTCCGTGGGCTGATTTGAAGTATGTGTATTCAGTTTTTGGGGGATGAAATGTTCTGTAGATGTCTGCTAAATCTAAATGCTGGATGGTTAGATTTAAATTGAAAATTTCTTTACTCAGCTTTTTGTTGGGGGATCGATCCATCACTGACAAAGGAGTGTTAAAATCTCTGACTATTATAGAGTTGGAGGAAATCAAGTTGCTCATGTCTGTTAGAGTTTCTCTTATAAATTGAGGTGCATCCTAGTTGGGTGCATAGATATTAATAATTGAAATCTCATCATGTGGAGTCTTACCCTTAACAAATATGAAGTGACCATTATTGTCCTTCCTTACTTTTGTTGGTTTAAACCCTATTGGGTCCACAAATAAAATTGCAACTCCTGCTTTTGTCTGGTTACCATTTGCCTGAAATATAGACGACCATCCTTTCACCCTAATTCTGTATTTTTCTTTTAAGTTAAAATGTGACTCTTGTATGCAACAAATGTCTGTCCTGAGTTTTTGTATCTAGTCAGCTAACCTATGTCTCTTTAGAGGGCAGTTTAAGCCATTCATAATAATGGAGAGTATTGATAAGTTTGGTGAAATTTGGGGTATTGAGTTTTTTGAAAGTCCAGTGGGCATTTTTAATACTTTTGCCATTGTGGAAGTTGGAGTTTGATGAGAAGTTTCAGAGTGAGTTTACTTTTGTCGTAGAGGATTGGGTTGGTTATTATGGAGGATAGGTGTGAGAATATCCTGAAGAGCTTGTTTGGTTATGGCAAATTTCTTTAGCATATGTATGTCATTAAAGTATTTAATTTCTCCATTGTAAATGAAACTCAGTTTAGCTGGGTACAAGATCCAGTGTTGAAAGTTATTTTGCTTGAGGAGATTAAACGTTAATGAGCACCGTCTTCTGGCTTGAAAAGTTTCAGAAGAGAGATCTGCAGTCATTCTAATGTTCTTCCCTTTGAAGGTAATAGATTTCTTTCACCTGGCTGCTTTGAGTATTTTCTTCTTCATATTAACTTTAATGAAGTTAATTATGATATGCCTGGGGGATGTCTTATTGGGGTTGAGTCGTGCTGGGGTTCTGAAGCTGTTATCTGAATTTAATGTTCTCTAGGCATATCTGGAAAATTATCTTTCCTAATTTCATGCAGAAGGGCCTCTACGCACAGTGAGGCCACTTCATCTGTTTCAGGAATTCCTAAGAGACGGATATTTCGCTTCTTTTAGTTATCCCAGGGCTCTCTGAGTGAGTGATCCATTTTTGCTCTCCATTTCTCTTCCTCTTTGAGAGTTTGGGAGCGTTCAAAGGCTTTATCTTCTATGTCGGAGATCCTTTCTTCTGCTTGGTCCATTCTGTTGCTAAGGGATTCCACTGTATTTTTCATATCTTTGAGGGCTGCAAATTCTTTTTTCAGTGTGTCTAAGTCTTTCGTGGTTTCTGTCTTTAATTCGTTTAATTCCTGAGACTAGTTTTGAATTTCTCCATGAATTCCTAATTCCATTTTGTTAATCTTGTTTGCCATCCAAATTCTGAACTCGATTTCTGACATTTCAGCCAGTTGTTTGTGAATGGGATTTTCAATTACATCTGCCGTATCTTTCCTTGGGGGGGTTGATATATTCTAGTTATTCTTTTTACCAGAGTTTTTCTGCTGATTCCGCCCCATGATTGTTTTACTCCCTTTGATTTTCCTCTGGTGTTTTGTCGAGGACCTGTATAGTGCTGTGGCCTGAGAAACAGGGGCCCTGTTTGATGTAGAGTGGTTAAGTGGTTCTGACTTGTTTTCAGCTGGTTTCTATGTGACCCTAGTGAAACAGTTACTCTGGGTTGAAGTCTCAGCTGTGGAGAAATACCAGCAATTAAGTCACCCCACCCAACACAGGCAACAAATGGAAAAGGAAAATCAAACCTTCCTACAACCACACACCCATGGTACCACCTGCAGAGTCCCCAGGTGAGTGACTCAGTTCAAAAGGTCCAAGTCAATTGTCTCAGTCAGCAGTTGCCTCGGGTGTGAGAGTTCAAGAGGTCCCTGGGAACTGGATCACAGGGGTCTGGTGACTGCTCTAAAATGGCTTTCTCCAGTGCTGCATGGAGTCAGGAAGAGCCACCAGTAAATAGATCAGTCTGGGAAGATTGATGCCTCCTTCCCCACCTTGCAGCTCTGTCACACCCAGTTGCTGCTAGCCCCACAGAGCTGTGACCCAGTCAGTTATCTGCAGTAAGCAGATACTCCAGGGGTTTGCACCTGCCTAAGTCACAGGGTAGTCTGTGTCTGCTATACTAGCCACTATTCTCTGTCTTCATCCAGTAGGGAGTGGTGTGGCCTGTCAACCTCAGGCACTTGATGGAGGCTGGAGGTGTTCACTCAGTTCCAGCCCCACCCTTAGTTTATGTTACTGAGTGAAAGGAACAACCCTGTGGGAGTTTATTTCTGACCTTGCCAGATTCCTCTGCAGAGGAGAGGCTGATTTGATTAACCTGAACCTGTGCCTCAGGCCCTGTCTTTAGTCCTGCAGGTTTGTATTCGCAGCAGGATCAGTTGTTGGCTGTAGCCTCTTAACCTTCTTTGTGTAGGATAATATTTAGAAATAAACTTAACCTACATCAAGCACACAAAGTAAATTGAGTGTGAGTTTAAAATGACATGCTCTTCTTCCAGAGGCTTAAGACTCTTGGACTCCCCTGGGATACTTACAGAGTTAGGCTCTTTGGAAAATTCCTTAGGCCTTTTCTCTGAAGCAGTACACCCTGTGAAGCCTGAGATCCAAGGGCATGCCTCCCTTCCTCAGAGATACGGGCCAGAGTGTTGGCATATGTTAACAACATATTGTCAGAGGTCTATAGGTGCTCTGCCCTGAAGGAAGGTCACAGTCATTACTTCATACTGAGTAAACTGAGTGAATGCTTGAAGATATTCTTCTATTAACTCTGTTACCCTATAGCTGTTTTCGTCTTTGTGCCCTGCTCGGAAAACTAGTCACTGTTTAGAGGAAGAGATTTACTACACAAGTGGTTACATTAATATGATAAATTTCCTTTCAAATTCAAATTCAGCTAATAGATAATGGATTAGGTGTGTACGTGACTGGAAGAGTATAAAACTTAAACTTGGAATAAAGAACTTTGCTATATGCCATCCCACGGTGTATAGTCTGTTTCTTGACTTAATAATTACAGGAGCGAGTTTACATCTACAGCAAAGCTGCTGCTCGTTTGCGTCTCGGTTCACGCAACACTTTGTCTATAGGCTGGTGATCCCCTAAGGTCCAGGTGTGTCTTAGGCTCAGTCTAGCGGTTCTCTGGATCAGCCCCACCCTAGGAGTATCCCACTCTGCGGGTGTGTTTTCTAGTCCCTGTGTACCACCCAGGTCGATACCATCTCAGGAAAACCCTTTACTCACGGGGCCTGTGTTTCAGTCCCAGGTATGTTCCATGGTAGTTGCCATCTGAGAAGATGCTTGGCCTCATCTGGTTGCCCAGCAATACAGGAGGAGAGTCTATGGGATATCTGGGGGTGGGGCTTTTTATTGCTGAAGACGGCTGTTGCTCTGCACCTTGGGGCACCACCGTTCAAGTGTAATTCCCTCTCAGCTGACTGTTGTCTTCTCGCTCCTTTGCTACAGAGTCAGCAATGGCCAGTTGCAGTCCAGGTCCTGTCTACACCTCTTGAGAGTTCACCCAAGAATCTGGACTCCTGAGGGGGCATGTCTCCAGATCACAGAGTGAGAACTGAGGGGAGTGTTTATAGCTCAGGGTTGCAGGTCATAACACCAAGCTCATTGAGACCAAATGAACAAATAAACAGATACAAAGGTTACCAGGCACATGGGCCCATAGATACAGAGACAGACGGAAACACATAAACATACAAGCAATAGCCACAACAACAGCAATATAAGAACAACTGCAATAAAAATAGTGATAATTGTAAAATAATTGAAAGAGAGGGAAAAAAAGAGGGAAAAAAGTGATGTTAAAAGGAATGTTATGTGAGAAGAAAGAAGAAATTAAAATTAGAAGACATAGAAATAAAAAATATATCTATATGAAATGTAATTAATAAAAAATTATCGTAATCTCCTCTAAGAAAATGGTGAGGAAAAATCAGACAAAAAGAAAACGACAGCAAAAAAAACAAACAAACAAAAACAAAAAAACATGAAATCCAAAAAAACAAACCAAAACAAAACAAAACAAAACAAAAAAAGATACCAACTGCAAAAATATTCTTTTGGTAGAAGTATACCTATAAATATCTATATGTCTGCTGTAGGGATCAACTTTCATAGGAATATATTCATACTGCAATATACTTTCTGGAAACCAGGTGGCAGTGTGAGTGGTTTTAAGACTTATACCTGGTTTACATTTTATACCGTTACCATGGTAACCACCTTCCATGGCCGATCGCCATTTTGGAGTTTCCGTAAAAGTTTGTCGCCTAAGAATTGTGCAACCTCAGCTGTTCTTTTCCGGACAGCACTTGCGATCGACCTTCCCACTCAGTGCAGGTGTCCATGCTTCCTAAGTCACTCCACTCCGTTCTCAGGTTCCCCCGCAAACTGGCCACCGCAATTGGCCATAAGGGGAGTGGTGTTGAGTTGGCACGGTATCTCCTGTAGCTGGTTCCCTGGGCTTCAGCAGACAAAGCCAGTCCACAGCTTCAGTTGCTTCGTGGCTCCAGAAGCCAAAGCTGCGTCCTAGGCTTCAAGCTGGTTCCCATGGTGGGAGCGCTGGTGAGATTTATTCTGAGTTTTATGGTTCAGAGTTTTGGATGGGCGTCTGCCAGTTCACTGCGCAGCCTGAACCACCAGCCCCCTCCAACACCTGGGGGAAAGGTGCCCGCCCATTTGGGTAGTTTAAAATGTCTGTTTCCCAGGCAGGATCCCTTCCCTTCAATTGTCCAACAGTTTGCCCAGCTCCCTGTGGTTTTGAGTGGCTTTTCTTTCAGATGCCTCCCTCAGTTCAGGATTAATTACTTGTCAATTGGATTTTGTCAGCATTTAGAAGCTGCTGACCTCCGTGGGGGAGGGGCCTGCTGGCCAGCACGGCTGAGCAGGGAAGAATCTCTACAACAGAGTCTGTGATTTTAAATTACCCCTCATATATAGCAAACCGCCAGTTCGCTTGGTGTCTCCAGCTGTCTGTCCACTCCAATAATCCACAGAGGGAAGGTACAGACCACCTTTCCTCTCACCTGGTGGCTTGGGAGAGGTGGGCTAAATATCTGTCCTGTCCGCCATCATGCTCCGCCCTCCATTTAAAGTCTTAGACAAAATCGCTGCCACCTTGAGCCTCTCCGAGCACACATGGGGAGAGGGGACCGCATGATAATTAGTCTTTAAGCAGGTCCAGGTCACCGTAAAATTCTATTGCATCTGTTGTTAGGCAGGAGAGGCTTCTACCTCAAGGACTCTTTCTTTTATGACAGTGCCAAAGAAGATGAATTATTTGGGAGTTTATTTAACAAAGGACATGATAAATCTCTATGAAGAAAGAAGACTCTGAAGAAAACTCTGAAACTCTAAGAAAAGAAATAGCTGAAGATGTTAGAAAATGGAAAAAAATACCGTGCTCATGGCTGAGAAGAATCAACATTGTTAAAATGTCCATACTACCCAAAGCAATATGCAATTTAATGCAATTCCTATGATAGCACCACTTTAATAATTTAAAGACCTGTAAAAAATACTTTCTTTTATACAGAATCACAAAAAACCTTAAATAGCCAAGATATTACTAAGAAATAAAAACAAATCAGAAGGAATCATGCTACCAGACCTCAGACTATACTATAAATTGATAGTAATCAAAAGAGCATGGTACTGGCACTAAAACAGGTAGATGTATGGAAACAAACATAGAACCAAGAAATAAACCCAGCTAGTTACCATCATTTGATCTTCAATAAGGTAACTAAAAACATTCAGTGGAGAAAAGACTTCTTATTTAACAAGTAGTGCTGTGTGAACTGGCTGGCGACCTGTACATAAGTGAAACTGGACATGCACTTTCATTATTAGCTATGATACACTATTACTGGGTTAAAGATTTAAACTTAAGACATAAAAATATAAAAATGCTAGAAGAAAATACAGGGAAAACACGTGAAGAAATCAGCCTGGGTGAATATTTTATGAGAAGGACCCCTGGGCAATTGAATTAGCACCAAAAGTACATTACTGGGATCTGATCAAACTCACAGTAAGTAAAGCAAGCAGACAGCCCTCAGAATGGGAAAAAATATTTACACTTATGGCTTTGACAAAGGTTTAGTAACCAGAATCTACAGACAACTCAAACATATTAGCAAAAGAACAAGTGATCCCGTCTTAGTGAGGGCAAGGATCATGAAGAGAAACTTCTCTGAAGAAGCCTGGTGCACAGCCTACATATGGAAAAATTTGACTTTTTCCTTAATAGTCACAGAAATGCAAATCAAAACCACTTTGAGATATCATATCACTCCAGAAGCATGAATCCTATGTACTCAATTTTGATGTGAGGACAATTAATGACAATTAAGGTTATGGGGGGGAGGAAAAGCAGAAAGAGGGATGGAGGGAGGGGATGGGACCTTGGTGTGTTTCACACTTTATGGGGGCAAGACATGATTGCAAGAGGGACTTTGCCTAACAATTGCAATCAATGTAACCTGGCTTATTGTACCCTCAATGAATCCCCAACAATAAAAAAAAAAAGAAAAAAAATTCCTATACCAAAGACATTGGCAGGGATGTAAAAAAAAAAAAAAAAACAGAAAATGGAACCCATCTGTACTGCTAGTGGGAATGCAAACTAATACGCTCCTTTAGGATAGATATTTGGAGATCACCTAGGGATATAAAAATAGACCTGCCATTTGATCATTCAATTTCTCTATTAGGTATATGTCCAGAGGAACAAAAATCATATTATAACAAAGATAGTTGCACCAGAATGCTTATTGCAGCCCAATTCAGAATTACTAAGTCATTGAAGAAATCAAAGTGCCCTTCAACACATGAATGGATTAATACATTGTGGTATATGTACACCATGAAATCTTATGCAGCCTTAAAAAAATGGTGACTATACCTCTTTTTTGTTTACATGGATGGAGGTGGAACATGTTCTCAGGAGTAGCTGAAAGTATGGGCAAGGAATTCAGTCCTTGACTATTTTTTCTATTGCATCAGAAATTGGGTGAGAATTTGTGGCTGAGGTTGTCTTACTGTTCCTTAGCATAGTCTCCAACATGTGAGTTCAGGGAAGAAGCCCATCTTGCCTTTCCAGAGCATCCAAATATTGTAGTGATGCATGGAAAGAGTCTTTGAACTCTAATTAAGAAATAACCTCATCAGGGTCCTCAAGGAGTGTCCAATCCTCAGGCCCCAGTGACACATATGGTTTACATCATGAGTGTTTTGCATAACTTTGGTGGCAGATATCACCAAAATTAGTCAGGAATCTCTGTATTATTATTAATAAATCATAGCTGTGTACATGAATGCAATCATAGGGCAACATACCCTGGTTTTATAGAACATTTGACATATTTTCATTACACTGGTTAACATAACCTTCCTGGCATTTTCTTACATATTATGTTAAGACATTTACATTCTAAATTTAGTAATTTTCACATGTACCCTTATAAGATGCACTGTAGATGTGTTTCCACCAATAAACTCTTCCTCTGCCCATTCTCCCCGCTCACCTGTCTCTCCCCCATTTTCATATTCTTAGGTCACCCTTTTTTGATTGTTATCTTTCTTTTGTGATTGTGTATTGAACATGTGGCCCAACAAAACTCACCTACTTCCAATGTGACCAAGAAGCCAAAAGTGTGGACACACCTGGCCCAGAGGTAAAAAATGTTGTAACCCCTGCCCAGATAGGTTGATATTACCCACGATCCTCATAAAAAAACTGCAGATATCAAATACACAACTGTACACATTGCATAAAAAGATTTCAAGAGAGGACCTCCAGAGAGACACCAACCATCCCAAATAAGCCCATTCTAGAGAAATTAGTAAAACATCATGAAAATTGTGAAACTTGTGTGACATACCTGTCAGGTCTCTGAAATCACTGTACGAACTTCAGGCTCAGGTTCTTTGTTTATAACATCCCAGGGCAGCACTAGGTATATACCAAACTTTTTCACTTGCTTAAAAATCCATGACTTAAAAAGGAAAGTTAGAGTTTTTGCAATCCCTTGGCCACAGATACTAACAAATTTTAGGAAGCAGGAATGTAGTATTTGGAAAAGAACTCCAAGCTGTTGTAACTGTTTGAACCCAGTGATAAAGCTGGACAGCCACTACACATGCTTAGAAACAATAAGGTTAAGCTTAAAGATGGTAAATCATGGCAAAATATATTATGATGTCATCCATAGTTAGCATGTAGTGACTTCATCTTTTAAGGTGATAGAATCCAGTATTCTTGTCAAAGATAGTAAGTGGATTTTTCTGCTATTTTCAACTGGTGTCACTCAAGTATTTGAACTAGGACAGTTCTTATCCTTCATCCACAGAGAAGTGATCTCCTATTTGTGTCTTATTGATTCTGTGAACTGTTGAGATTCCCAGCACGAAGCACACACAACAGTTCAGATTTTATACAAGAGTGTGACCCAAGCTACCTCACTGCTGACAAAACTGCATGGAATCACATAAGCAGGACAGTATTTTTCTTTTTTCTTTGAGACAGAAGTTTACTTTTTCACCCTCGGTAGGGTTCCATGGCATAATGCAGGTCACAGCAATCTCCACGTACTGGGCAAGGAAATTCTTTTGCCTCAACCAATAAAGTAGTTAGAACCACAGGCACTGGGCCAAAACATCTGGCTATATTTTTGTGCAGGTTGGCCAGGGCTGGAATCAAATCACCACATTTGTTATCTGGCCCTGGTGCTCTAACCACAGAGTCACAAGCATGTCCCATGGGAAGCTGTTTCAGAACCAGTTTGACACCTACATCAAAACATCCATTTAAGAGAAGCTTACAAATTTACTGTGCCTGTCTACAGCCTCAGTTTGGTCATAGCTTCACATATCTTAAAGATGTCTACTTAAATTGAAACATCAACGTAATCTGGTATTTTTAGATGATGAAAATAATGGTTGGTTTGTTGGTTTTTTATATGCATGGGTGTACGTCTGGGCATTTTTGAGATACAGTTTCTATATGTGGCCCAGGCTAGTCTTTCATGACCTCAGCCTAGATCATACCCACCTCAAACTCCAGAATTCATGCAATCATTTTGCCTGAGACTCCTATGTGGCTATAACTATAGGTGCCTGTCGCAATACCTAGATGATTTCTCACTTTTTAGTAGAGACAGGCTCTGGCTCTTTCTCAGTCTGTTTTCAGCACTCCCTTGTTCAAGAACTCCACTCATCTCAGCATGCCAGAGGGCTACGTTATAGGAGGGCACCATTAAGTTGGGTCATTTTCATTTTCTTCGTTTCCATTCTTCCATCATTTCCTTCTCCCTTTGCTAATATTTTCCTTTCTGCATTCAATTCTATTGATCTAATTCTCATGCTCTCTCCATTCTTTTCTTTCTTTCATTTCTTTCTTCCTATATACCTTAAAGGAACGTTCCCTGGTAAGAAACAAATAACCTATACAAGTGATCCCTGAAGGTGTAGTCTTGAACTCTATCATTGAAATGGTTGAATTTTGGAGTGTACAAATTATATCTGAATAGAGTTATTATTATTTAATCTATGGGATTTTATTTATGAGGAAAACAGAGAAAAACCTTCACCAAAATGTAAACATGGGTGAGCCCCATAGTTCACACCTGTAATTGCTGCAATTTCAGCGGGAAAAATGAGCAATGGAAGCTAAGTTGGTTTTCAACCATAATGACTAACAAAGTAAGACCCCTTTTGTGCACAAAATAAATGCAAAACATCCCCATCAGTGGTCACATGGGCCTGTACTCTCAGCTGCTGAGAAGCACAACCTCTGGAGGATCACTTGAGTGTAGCAGCTTGCATTTTCTTGAGCTAGAATGGTACCAATGTATTTTTATGGTGCAAAGGAGGAAAGGCAGTATTTAGTCCAGAAGAGATATACTGTATAGGTGCAGAATAAGTCCAGTAGCATACAAAATATTTTATACATGTATCCAAAATGAAATTTTTACAGATATTGTAAGTCTAGTGCTATTTTGCAAAACCAACTGACACAACACACTACCTTAATAGAATCAATAATAAAAACCCTAAAGTCCCCCCAAGAGAAACAGAAAAGGCTTTTGAAAGAGCCACATACTTTGTTGACAAAATCTTTTAGAAATCTTAGAACATCTTCAGAACTACCACGGGGATTTACACATGATTGGATACATATAAGTCCTATATATACATGATGGAATATTTTTCAACAATCTAAAGGAATGAAATGCACATTTATGTGAGAATAAGAATTTCCTTAAAATCATTATGAAAAGGTAACAAGGCAACTTACAAAAGGCCACATAGAGGAAGACTGAACTCAGAAGAAAACATCACGACACCGCTGATTTTCTGATAGGAGTAGGGGGATGGTGTTGGAGGTGGTGGGAAAAAATGAAACTGACTGCTAGGAGGTATTGAAGTTCTTTGAGTGGGGAGAAGACAAAGTTCTACAATGAGATTGTGATGAAGGCTGTACAATTGTGTGACTATACTAAGAAACAGAGTTGTACACTAACAAAGTTTGACCTTATTTAGATGAAGCTACTTGAAGATGTTTTCCAATACCTGAGTTTTTCAAAAGGCTCACAGGGTAAGAAGTAAACAGACCATGAGAGTACTTGCGAGACAGTCAACCGTATCTCCCTGTACACAGATGTTACTATGAATTGACATGGAAGTCATATTGTTCCATTGTATGGCGGTTGTAATTTTCTTTTTCCATGAAACAATGTCAGAAAGCTTCCTCCTGGGTAGAGTGCCCTGACATCATAAGTAACTTCAATCTCAAACTCCTGTGTCAGCAGATCTTACTACTTCAGCTTCCTGAGCAACTGGGTGCCCAGGTACTCCCTCACAGTGGCCGGTTACTTTACCACCTTCTTCTGCCTCCAAGAGTGTTTCATGTGTGGTCACAGATATCATCACAATAATGCCCACATATCTTTTTCGCTTATCAGGTTTTATTTGTGATTTTGTGTTGGATGTGTGGCCCATGTGTTTGCTTCTCTACTAACAAACAAACAAACAATACAAGTTATCTCTTAATGTGCAGTCATGAGATCAATGCTTGAAGTGGGTGATATGTGGAGTATATAAATTATATCTGAGTATAATTGTTATTTTTTTATTACATGGGGTTCTATGAGGATAATCTAGAAAAACCTTCACCAAAACATAAGCATGGATGTGTACCATAGCTCACAACTGTAATTCCAGAAATTTCACAGACCATTGAGAAATATCACTGGAAGCTAAGGGATTTCATACCAGACTAAGACAGTAATACCACACTTGTCAAACAAATAATCAAAAAAATACCCCAATAGTGGTGACAAGAAACTGTACTCTCTCGTGCAGAGAACTGTAAACTCAGGGGAATCACTTGAGATTAGGAGCTTGCATTTTCTTGTGCTATGATGGTTTAAATGTTATTTTTCTGGGGCAAAGATGGAAACACAGTATCCAATCTATAAGGAAAACACTGTACAGGTTCAGGAAAAGTCTGGAAGCATGCAAAAAATTTTAAACACATATCACAAATAGGATTTATTATCAGAATTGATAGTCCAGCTCAATATGTGAATATCAACAAACTGAACACACTACAAAAATATAATCAATAAGGGAAATGAAATGATTGCCTCCAGAGACACAGAAAAGGCTTTTGACAGAGGTAAAATATCCTCTTGATAAAATTTTTTAATTAAATTTGGCCAGCGCTTGTGACTCATAAGTGTAGAGAACCAGCCTGATATGCTAGAGGTGGTGGGTTCAAACCCAGTCCTGGCCAAAAAAAAAAAAAACTTCACACACACACACACACACACACACACATATATATACCTCTAAAAATATATATATTAAATGAGGGAACATGCCTGTTGCTCAGTGAGTAGGTCACCACGCCCACAAACAGAGGATGGAGGGTTCAGTCCTGGCCCCAGCCAGACTGCAACAACAAAAATCTTAGACGAGAAGAGAACGTGTTCAGGAGTACTAATGGCATTTACAGATGAGAGGATACATATAACATGCAATATTCACACTATGGAATATTTTTTAAATATCAAAAAGAATTAATTGTACTTTTTGTACAACAAATATGAGACTTTAAATCATATTCACTAGCTTCACAGACCATTTACCGAGTTTCACATATACGCTTGTAAGATGCACGGCAGGTGTAATCCCACCAATCCCCTTTCTTCTACCCACCTCCCCATTCCCTCCCCTCCCTTCTCATCTTCCCCCTATTCTTAGGTTGTAACTGGGTTATAGATTTCATGGGAAAACCCTAAATTAGTTTCATAGTAGGGCTGAGTACATTGGGTACTTTTTCTTCCATTTTTGAGATACTTTACTAAGAAGAATAAGTTCCAGCTCCATCTATGTAAACACGAAAGAGGTAAAGTCTCCATCTTTCTTTAAGGCTGCATAAGATTCCATGGTGTACATATACCACAATTTATTAATCCATTGGTGGATCGATGGGCACTTGGGCTTCTTCTATGTCTTAGCAATTATGAATTGGGCTGCAATAAACATTCTGGTACAAATATCTTTGTTATGATGTGATTTTTGGTCTTCTGGGTATATGCCCAATAAAGAGATTACAGGATTGAATGGAAAATCTATTTTTAGATCTCTAAGTGTTCTCCACATCTCTTTTCAGAAGGAATGTATTAATTTGCATTCCCAGTGCAAAAGTGTTCCCTTTTCTCCACATCCACGCCAACATCTATGGTCTTGGGATTTTGTGATATAGGCTAGTCTCACTGGAGTTAAATGGTATCTCAAAGTAGTTTTGATTTGCATTTCTCTGATGATTAAAGATGATGAACATTTTTTCATATGTCTGAAGGCTGTGAGCCTTTCTTCTTCAGAGAACTTTCTCTTCAAATCCCTTGTCCAGCCTGTGATGGGATCCCTTGTTCTTTTCTTGCTACTGCATTTGAGTTCTCTGTGGATTCTGGTTCTGAAACCTTTGTCAGAGACATAAGCTGCAAATATCTTCTCCCATTCTGAGGGCTGTTTGCTTGCTTTACTTACTGTGTTCTTGTCTGTGCAGAAGCTTTTTAGTTTGATCAAGTCCCAGCAGTGTATTTGTGAAGCTGCTTCAATTGCCCGGGGGTTCCTCCTCATAAAATACTCGCCGAGACCGATTCTTCAAGGGTTTTCCCTATACTCTCCTCTAGTATTTTTATAATGTCATGTCTTAAGTTTTAATCTTTGATCCAGTGAGAGTCTGTCTTAGTTAATGGTGAAAGGTGTGGGTCCAGTTTCAGTCTTCTACAGGTTGCCAGCCAGTTCACCCAGCACCATTTGTTAAATAGGGAATCTTTTAAAATGAAGGGATCCTCCTGTCTCAGCCTTGGGAGTAGCTGGAACTGAAACTAGGTGGTTTCAGACCAGATTGAGCAACATTGTAATAACCTCTGTGTCTAGGAATTAAGTGCAAAATTTCCCCACCAGTCCCGGCATGTGGCTTAACTCTCTGGTACTGAGAAGCATAAACTCATGAGGACGACTTGAGGTTAGCAGCTTTCATTTGCTTGTGCTATGATGGTACAAATGTATTTTTCAGGGGAAAATGGAGAAATAAATTATCCAGTTTACCTGATACATAGTGTATAGGTGCAGGAAAAGTCTGGTAGCATACAAAATAATTTATACATGTATCCCAAATAAGATTTATTATTAGGATTGCCAGTCTAACTGTAGATGGAATAATCAACTAAAGAACACACTAAATTGATAGAACCAATAAGAAAAACCACAGGGTCATCTCATATATTTATTTTCAATGTCACTTAATTCTGCTTTAATTTGGGGTATTTCTTTTGTTCTGCTAGTTTGGGTTCGAATGTTCTTCATTTTCTAGTTGCTTGAGCTATCCCATTAAGTTACTGATTTCCTCTTCATTCTCTTGAGGAAGGCTTGCAAGGCTATAAATTTCTTTCTTAGGTCTGCCTTTGTAGTATCCCAGATGTTCTGGCATTTCACCTTTTCATTATTATTTTGTTCCAAAAATTGGAAAAATTCTTTTGTAATTTTCATCTATCACCCAACTATCATAGAGCATAAAATCATCTAGTTTTCATGTCTTTTTGTAAGTTTGCAGAATCCTGTGACTGAGTTCAACTTTTATTCTATGATTTTCTGAGAAGATAGAAAGAATAATTTTTTATTTTTTAATTTCACGAGTTTAGCCTTGTGATCTAAATGTGATGAATTTTGGAGGATGTTACACGCACTGAGAGAGGAATGTGTATTCACTTTTGTTAGGATGAAATGTTCTGTATATGTCTGTTAAATCCTTCTGAATGGTTAATTTTATGTCTAAAATTCCTTTGCTTAGTTTCTTATTGGAGAATCTATCCAAAATTGCCCAATGGGGGTTAAAATCTCAGGCAATTCTATTTCTGGAGGAAATCAAATTGCTCATGTTAATTAGAGTCTCCCGTATAAACTGAGAAGTATTCTGGCTGGGTGCACAAATATTAATAATTGAAATAAAATTACCAAATATGCAGTGATCATACTTATCTTTCTTTACTTTAGTTGGTTTATACACTTTGAATCAGTGAAAAAAATTGCAACACCTACTTTTTTCAGATTTCCATTTACCTGAATTATAGATGACATCCCTTCAAACCGAGTCCATATTTATCTTTTAAGGTGAGATTCTTTAATGTAGCACATTACTGGCCTGAGTTTTATATCCAGTCATCCAATATTTGCACCTTTATAGGGCAACTAAAACCATTCACATTAATTGAGGGTACTTATAAGCCTGTTATAATTTTGGTTGTGGATGGAGAGAGGGTAATTAATGGGACTATACCTATCATGCATCTTACAAAGGTACATGTGAAACATACCAAATCTATAATACAAATGTCTTAACACAATAACTAAGAAAATTTCAGGGAAGCTATGTTAACCAGTGTTAGGAAAATATGTCAAATGTTGCCCCATGATTGCATTAATGTACATAGCTATGATTTAATAATAAAAAAATAAAGAAAAATAAATCCTATTCCCACTGTAGAAGTTGAGTTTTGGTCAAAAATTTCTCAAAAAAAAAATTCTCACTGATCTTACTTTTGTGGTAAAAAATTGTGGTGGTCATTGTAGAGCATGGATGTGAGAATATCTTGGGGAGTTGGTTTAGTTATTGAAAATTTCTTCCACATGTGAATATAATTAATGTATTTTGTTTCTCCATCATAAAACAAGCTCAGTTTAACTGGATACAAGATCATGGGTTATTTTTTTTTTTCTTTTAGAAGATTAAATGCAGGTGACCGTCCTCTTCTAGCTTGAAGTGGATTCAGCTAAAAAATCTGCAGTAATTATAACATTCTTCCTTTTGTAGGTTAGGGTTTTCTTATGTCTTGCTGCTTGCAATATTTTCTTCTTCATGTTAACTGGAGAAGTTAATTATGTCTGGGAGATACTTTATTTGCATTGAGTCATACTGAGGTTCTTAAACCATCTACTATCTGAATTTCAGCATCACTTTTATGTTTGATGTTTGGTTCTATTAAATTATTTCTTGGAAACAGTATCTGTACCATTTGAAGCAACCTCATACATTTCAGGCATTGATATAAGTATACTATATATATATATATATATTTTTTGAATTATCCCAGAGCTCTCTGAGAGAAGGATCCATTTTTACTCTCCACTTCTCTTCCTCTTTGTACCTTTGGGAGCATTCCAAAGCTTTCTGTTCAGTGTCAGAAATCCTTTATTCTGCCTGCTCCATTCTGTTACTGAGTGATTCTACTGTATTTGTCATATTTTGGAAGGCTGCGACTTCTTTTCTCAATGTGTCAAAATCTTTGGTGACTTTGTCTTTGAATTCATTGAATTCTTGAGGAAATTTTTGAATTATTCCTAGAATTTGTAATCCCAATTTAACTTCCATGCTGTTAATCTTATTTGCCACCTAAATTCCAAATTTGATTTCTGATACCTCAGCCATTTCTTTATTAATTGGATCCCCTTATTTGGCTGGTTTGTCATTCCTTAGGGGATTTGATATATTCTGATAATTCATGTTACCAGAGTTTTTCCAATGATTCTGTCCCATGATTGGTTTTACTGTTTGACTAGATAAGCAGATTAGGTGAAATTAGATTGCAGGCTTCTGGGGTTTTAGTTCACCAACTCTTTCCCAATGAGTAGGGACTGTGACAACAGCTTTTCCTCTGCAGCTTTAAAAAGGACATGTACAGGGCGGCGCCTGTGGCTCAGTGAGTAGGGCGCCGGCCCCATATGCCAAGGGTGGTGGGTTCAAACCCAGCCCCGGCCAAACTGCAACAAAAACATAGCTGGGCGTTGTGGTGGGCGCCTGTAGTCCCAGCTGCTTGGGAGGCTGAGGCAAGAGAATCGCGGAAGCCCAAGAGTTAGAGGTTGCTGTGAGCCGTGTGATGCCACAGCACTCTACCTGAGGGTAGTACAGTGAGACTCTGTCTCTACAAAAAAAAAAAAAAAAAAGACAGTACTGTACAGTACTACATCGTGAGACTCTAAAGACCTGCTTGGTGTGGTTGGCCAAGGTGGTTCTTTCTTGTATTCCACTGATCTCTTTTCAATCCTACTGAATCAGAGACACCAGGTTGAAGTTTCTGCAGTGGTGAAATACAAGTAACAAAAACACCGCACTCCCAATAGCCAACAACTAGAAAAGGAAAATTAAACATTCCCACTACAAGAGAATGAGGGTACTACCTTAAAGGGTCTTTGGTTGATTTGTCCAGTTGAAGAGTTCCAAAACAATTGTCTGAATGATTACCCACTTTCGAGTTGGAGATTTGAAAACATCTCCTGAAACTAGATTGCAGGATTCTAACGGTAGCTCAAGTGTAGATCGCTTTGGTGCTCCAAGGTGTCAGAAACGCCAATCCAATAGAAAGTTTGGAACAAGGGGCTTATGCCTCTTTCCCCAACATACTACCTCTTCACCACCAGACTGCTAACCCCAATCTCTAGTAATTCCACTGCCAGTCTCTGTTAACCCAGTCTCTGTGGCCCTGTCTTTTCCAACAAGCAAATGTGCCAGGGATTTATTTTATTTTTCAAATAAAGCCACAATGTCTTATGAGGTGAGAGGCAGTTTAAAAATCTGTTCCCATGTAATGAATTTTCCTTAAGGAAAGTGGGTTAAGATCTAGGGAAAAGAAAAGCATTCACCCAGAAACCCTAAACCTAGCCCTGATTGCATTTCAGAAATGAATTCAATGAATCAATAGTTTAATGGGATAAAGAGAAATAATTTCAATAATGAGAAAAATTTATTTGAGAACAGATTTAATCCTTATCTATTTATGTATTGCCTCCAAAGTTTCAGCTATTCTGATAGGTGTTTCAATGCAGAAATGCGTTATTTTAAAAGAACCTAGACTCTATTGAAATGAAGGAAATATCTAGTATTTTAGAATCATGCCTTGATTTATTCTTCTACTTCACTTTATCATATGCAAGCAGTTAGATCAACTTTTCTCTTTTCCTTACTGTGTTTTAGGCTGTGGTCTAATGGTTTTTATCCTCCAAAAATTCACATGTTGAAATATAACCTTGAAAGTGACAGTGTTAATGAAGAAGATGTGATTAGTTTATGAGGACAATGCTTTTATGAATGAAATATATGTCCTTATAAAAGAGTCCAAAGAGAGACAGCTCACTCTTTCCCACATGTGAGATCACAGAAATATGCTATGTGTGAAATAGAAAGTGGGCCTTCACAAAACTCAAAATTACTCTTTATCTTAGACTTCTTAGTATCCAGAACTGGAAGAAATAAATTTCTGGCCAGGTGTGGTAGCTGAAATCTGTAATACTAACTTTATAGCAGGCTGAGACAGATACATTGCTTGAGCTCAAAGTTTCAGACAAGCCTGAGGAAGAGTGAGACTCTATCTCTTAAAAAAAATAGCCAAGCATTATGGTAGCACCTATAGTTTCACCTACTCAGGAAGCTGAGTCAAGAGGATCACTTGAGCCCACAAGTATGAGGTCGCTCTGAGATATAACACCATAGCACTTTATCCAGGGTGACAAAGTGAGGATCTGTTTCAAAAAGAAAAGAAAGAAAAAAATAAATAAAAGAAATTTCTGGAACAAGTCCATTTACATATTACTTGTAATAGCCTCCATTCATAAATGTGAGCTGTACATAAGTCGATGTTTCTAACTTGGTGACTGCCTGTACCAAAATTCCTAGTCAAGGCTCTGTTCAAGCACTACATTAACATAATCATATATGGTAAAGAGTCAAGTCACATACATTTGCTTCTCTTTCCCAGCAGAATTTGGAGAATATAAGATCAAGATAGTCTTCGTACATTAAACTGAAAATTTTCCTCAAAATGAACTTTTTTCCTCAAAATATTCCTTCTAGTTCTGTTGATGGTTATTGTTGTAAGTTCCTTGTCTAATTATTCATTGCCTATTACATGGTAAAATGTGTTGTTTCTGGAAACCTTTTTTTAAAGTTGCAAGTCAAATGAATAGGTGAGTCCTGTTTAATGTGTATGACAGACTCCCAACCAAGTTCCATACACTGATAATAAGTTGCCCTTGAGTCAGAAAATAATTCAGCATTTTTTATTGTGGTGAGATTAAAATGCAGATTATACTACAACTTTTACAAATTATATGAAACTTATTTATTATATATGAAGAGTATAAAAATATTGCTCTCAATTTGAGTTATATTCAAGTTCAAGTACAAAATTTTATTCTAGATATTACCTTGAAGAAAAAAAAGAAATTCTCCTTTTAAGTTGACAGACATTATCTTTGAACCTAATTTTACAGGCAGGTAGTGAACCCAGAATTTTCTTTTTATAAATATTATTTATCAAGTTATTCGATATCTGGATAAAATGGTAAAGTGGTTTTGATTTATCAGAGAATCATCACTTGCTAAATTCTACTGTCCACTAAAATGGCATGTTGTCTTTGACATTCTTCATTTTTGGAGACAACTTTAGAAATTTAACACATTTTTAAAAATATTTGACAAGTTTGTTTAGAGAACACAATATATGTCTTATCATGATCATTTCAGGAGAAAAACCACCTAAAGACTTTCATCTCCTCCCATTCTGAGGACTGTTTGCTTGCTTTACTTGCTGTGTCCTTGGCTGTGCAGAAGCTTTTTAGTTTGATCAAGTCCCAATAGGGTATTTTTGAAGCTGCTTCAATTGCCCAGGGGATCCTCCTCATAAAATGCTCACCCAGACCTATTTCTTCAAGGGTTTTCCCTGCACTCTCCTCTAGTATCTTTATAGTTTCATGTCTTAAGTTTAAATCTTTGATCCAGTGAGAGTCTGTCTTAGTTAATGGTGAAGGTGTGGGTCCAGTTTCAGTCCTCTACAGGTTGCCAGCCAGTTCACCCAGCACCATTTATTCAATAGGGAATATTTCCCCACTGAATGTTTTTAATTGGCTTGTCAAAGATTAAATAACAGTAAGTAGTTGTATTCATCTCTTGGTTCTCTATTCTGTTCCAGACATCTACTTCTCTGTTTTTGTGCCAATACCATGCTGTTTTGATCACGATCAATTTGTAGTATAGTTTGAGGTCTGGTAGCGTAATTCCTCCTGCTTTGTTTTAATATCTCAGTAATGTCTTGGCTATTCAAGGTTTTTTCTGATTCCATATAAAACAAAGTATTGTTTTCTCAATATATTTTTTTTTATTTTTTTAAATTTTTTTATTATTTTTTATGTATTTTTTTTTTTTTTATTGTTCGGGATTCAATGAGGGTACAATAAGCCAGGTTACACTGATTGCAATTGTTAGGTAAAGACCCTCTTGCAATCATATCTTGCCCCCATAAAGTGTGACACACACCAAGGCCCCACCCCCTCCCTCCGTCCCTTTTTCTCAAGACCTTTAAAGTATGACAGTGGAGCTTCAATAAGGATTTCATTGAAATTATATATTGCTTTGGGTAGTATGGACATTTTAACAATGTTGATTCTTTCCAGCCACGAGCATGGTATGTTTTTCCATTTGTTAATATTTTCAGCTATTTCTTTTTGTAGAGTTTCATAGTTCTCTTTATAGAGATCTTTCACGTCCTTTGTTAGATAAATTCCCAAATATTTCATCTTCTTTGGCATTACTGTGAAAGGGATACAGTCCTTAACCGTTTTTTCAACTTGACTATTGTTGGTATATATAAAGGCTACTAATTTATGAATGTTGATTTTGTAACCTTAGATGCTGCTGTATTCCTTGATCACTTCTAAGAGTTTTGTAGTAGAGTCCCTAGTGTTTTCCAGATATACTATCATATCATCTGCGAAGAGTGAAAGTTTGATATCTTCTGACCCTATTTGGATACCCTTGATCGCCTTTTCTTCCCTAATTGCAGTGGTGAAAGCTTCCATTACAATGTTAAAAAGCAATGGAGACAATGGGCAGCCTTTTCTGGTTCCTGATATGAGTGGAAATGATTCCAATTTAACTCCATTCAATATGATATTGGCTGTGGGTTTGCTGTAGATGGTCTCTATCAGTTTAAGAAATGTCCCTTCCTTACCAATTTTTTTAAGTGTTCTAATCATAAAGGGATGCAGGGTATTATCAAAGCTTTTTCTGCCTGGGTTTGAGAGAATCATATGGTCTTTGTTTTTTAATTTGTTTGTGTGCCTGATTACATTTATAGATTTTCGTATATTGAACCAGCCTTGAGACACTGGGATAAAACCGACATGGTCCTGATGTATAATTTGTTTGATGTGTTGCTAGATTCATTTTGTTAGTATCTTCTTCAATATTTTTGCATCTATATTTATTAGTGATATAGGTCTATAATTTTCTTTTCTTGTTGGGTCTTTTCCTGGTTTGGGGTTCAGGGTGATGTTTGCTTCATAGAACGTGTTAGTTAGTCTTTCTTCTTTTTCTACCTTTTGGAACAGGTTGAGTAATATAGGTACTAATTCCTCTATAAAAGTTTGGTAGAATTCTGACGTGAAAACGTCTTGTCCTGGGCTTTTCTTTTTAGGGAGATTTTGTATGGTTGATACTATTTCCGAACTTGATATAGGCCTGTTCATCATTTCCACTTGATTCTGGCTAAGTCTTGGAAGGTGACATGCTGCCAAATATTTGTCAATTTCCTTCAGATTTTCATATTTGTGAGAATACAGTTTCTTGTAATATTCATTAAGGATTTTTTGCATTTCTTGGAAATCTGTTGTTATTTCGTCTTTGTTATTTCTGATTGATGAGATTAGAGATTTTACTCTTTTTTTCCTGATTAGGTTGACCAAAGGTTTATCTATTTTATGGATCTTTTCAAAAAAACAGCTTTTTGATTTATTGATCTGTTGTATTATTCTTTTGTTTTCAATTTCATTTAATTCTGCTCTAATTTTGGTTATTTCTTTTCTTCTACTGGGTTTAGGTTTGGAATGTTATTCCCTGTCCAGTTGCTTGAGATGTCCCATTAAGTTGTTAACTACCTCTCTTTCCATTCTCTTGAGGAAGGCTTGCAGTTGTATAAATTTCCCACTCAGATATGCTTTTGCGGTGTCCCAGTGGTTATGACAGTTCGTGTCTTCATTGTTGTTTTGTTCCAAGAAATTGGCAATTTCTTTCTTAATCTCATCTCTGACCCAACTATCATTCACCATAAGGTTATTTAACTTCCATGTTTCTGTATGAGTATGCAGATCTGTGAAGTTAGTGAAAGATGCCCCATGATTATGTCAATGTACACAGCTATGATTTAATAAAAAAAAATACTTTCATCTCATGAATCAAGTTTAGCAGGGAGAATGATAATACTATCATCCCCAAATGAGAAAGGAAAGCAGAAAAGTAACACTATAAATAACAAACTGATACTTCTCAATAAGGCTAAATGATAAGTATGCAGATAATAAAAGTTACCGTGAAACATCATTTTTTCTCTCTCCTTCCCACCAGTTCCTATTAAGATGGTCTAGCTCTGTATGACATACTCCATATGTATTAATATTAGGAAATGGTCATAGTCAAAAGTGAAGGTTCACAGAAATATAACTTGATGCTCTTCCTTTATCTTTGCTATGTGTTCTCCAAAATATAATGGAAAAATCAGACATGTTTGAACATACTTGGGCATATTAATGGCTCTAACTTGGTTGTGGATTGTGGAAATTGGTGAGGTGTGTTTGTGCATGTCCGTTCCTATATGTTTGGAAGAATAAGGTAAATTTAAGAGGCCACAAGGCACATAATCTCACAAACATCAACATTTTATCTGTCTTATAAACTACTTACGATGCTGAACCCTTTTTAAAACTTTGTTTATTTATGAAAGCTACTTCTCTAGAAATTGAGTCTATGATAGGTAATTACTCATTGCATTACTGCACTCTTAACATCTTTGAAGGTTATGCCTCTGTGTGTGTGGTGGAGAAACAGGGTAAGCAATAAATCATGTTCTTTCCATGAATAAAATTGACAGAATTTTTTCTCAGATGAGTATAAATTATTTCACATGAAAGTAATGAAAATTATTGTTAAAATAAAAATCATTAATAGAGAGAACTGAAATTTAAAAAAAAGCATTTTCAATTCAGGCAGTTATTTAGGTTTTCATTTTTTTTTCATTTGTTTAGAGAATACGTATTTATTCACTCATTGTGAGTAGCATGTCTATCTTCTTCATAGTGAATGTTAGTGGTTGCCTTCAATGAACTAACAGTTCAGAAAGAATTAAGAATGAACTTTAAAAATGTAATACACAATACAAGGAAATACTCTAAGAAAGAAACACAATGCGTTTTATGAAAATTTAGAGAGAACTTTGAGTTGAAGGGCTCAGGAAAGTAATAACAGAGAAGGTAACTATGAGCACAATTCTAAGACATGGGTTGTATTTTCAGAAATGAATCCTAATTACAGGCTTTTCAGTTGATGGCAAATGGAAAGAGATTTGCTTGAAGGAGGTGATGGTTATTTACACTGGAAGCACATTGCATAAGTCTTGAAGGTCAGGCTAAGAAAATTAGTCACACATTTTTATATATTTAAGAGCATACTAAATATTATTCAGAAGTCACAGGTATCACCCATGCTGTTTTGTTTAGTGCAGCTTAAGGGACTTTTTTGAAATAAAATCTAATCAAATTGCTCATGTGTTTATTTTTCCTTCTGTTCTTGGTCAAAACTTACTCAAATATTAACATACCTACAAAGTCCTCATGATCTTAACGTATCTCACTTTCTCACTTTGCAGCTACCTTCCGATCTGCTTTCAACATTTCCTACAGGCAGGAGTTCTTGCCAGTATTTACAACATATCTTGCCATTTCCCACTTCTAGACCTCGTCATTGCCTTTCCTTCTTCGGAATATTCTTCCTGATAGACATCAACTGGCTTGCTCCTACTTATGCTTGAATGCATGTAAATATCACTTTTCTGATGTTCCTCATAGGTCCACAGTGATTCCTGTCTCCTACTCTCTGAACAAATTCTGTCCATCATCATTCAACAATTTATAATAATTAATTGACCCCATAAATAAAGACTAACATTTATTTAGCAATCATTATGAACCAGACACTATACTAACTGTTCAAAGAATGTTTAATGAATGGATGTGTGAATGAAGGAATACTATTATCAATGAAGTTATCTAAAAAACAGAAATTAACAACTCAGATTTCATGAAATCTTATGTTTACACCTGCTTTTTGTCCACAGTTTACAATAATATCTTGCAATATAACTGCTAGAATTTCTGGTTTGTCCCTTGATATATACAAAAACCATCAAAAAATTATGAGAAATTCCATTAATTATTCTAAGATATTACCTGAGAAAAAGCCAATATAATGAAATATTTGATATAATAGCCAAAATTTAGCAAGTGATTACCACATATAAAATATATGTAAATATGTAAAACATCTCTGTATTCCTATATATCTATGTAAGATATATGTACGTGTGTTTGTGCACGTGCACACGTACATTTATTAAATCTTCTCAACATCTGAGTGGGACTGATTTATTGTCACCCATATGTTACAAAAGGGAAAGTAAGACCCATGTAAGTTAACTAACATCTCCAAGGTCTGTGTGTAGGGTATTATAAAGCTAGGGTCAAGAAAGGACTCCCTTCTAGCTCCCTAGCCTTAAGTCTTTCCATAATGTGTTCCTACTGGGGCTCTTTCTCTGAACTAACAGCCTACTGCTATATAATTAGAACTTCTTTTTGTCCTCTGAAAAGAAATCCTCTTGGATAACATGTCTTCAGTAAATAGAATTGCCATAAAAATACTAGGTATGTAAACTTGAATTTCAGATGAACCCCAAACATTTGTGATTATTTAGTTATCAAATATTACACAAAACATGCAAAATTTATTTTTACGCAAAATTCAAATTCATCTGAGTATTCTGTATTTTATTTAATAAATATGTAAATCCTACTAAATAAAATCCAGTTCTTCTACTTCCTAAATTCCAGAGTGAAGAGACAACTTGTCCTCTTTTTCTGACACAGGCCTAACTCTCAGGCCTGTGTTTCCTACCTATCATCTCTCAACAAGTTATAGCTTATAAGGTTTAAAAAATCCTGGAAACTTCTTGGTTTAATTGTTTTTTCCCCACCTAGAGAACATTCTTCTGCATTTCCATGTCTACTTTTCACTATTTCAGTTCTGAGTATATAGTTCTTTGGGTAGTTGATGTTCAGTAAAGATTTGATTGCCAAATTGTATGTCTTTTTATAATTTGTTTCATAAGGTTGTGTTTAGGCAGCATATTTCTCTCATAGAAAAAGGAGTTTGTCAGGTGACTCAAGGTGGCAATTATCAGGAAGTCTCCTAGAAAAATGGGGAAAAACAAGCTGCATATTTTTTTCTAGGTTCTGTTGAATATTGGCAAGCCAATTGTACATACTTTGCATAGATGTTAAGCTCATCAAGCAGGAAGGGTCAGCAGAGTTGACCTAACGCCATCCCATATTAAATTCAGATAAACTATGAAGAGACTTACAAAATGAAAAGTGACTTCGATGAGAAAAGACAGGATTCTCAGTTAATATGCACAGCCATCATTTTGTTTAGTCAGAAAAAGGGCTATGGTGGAATTTCTACTTGAATGTGAACTCTCATCTTAATATATATAGCTGCCTGATATTTCTTCACTCATTTGTCCTTCTGGCATTGTAACTTACATGTCTCTGAAATGGTGAAAATAATATTGAGCTATCTATCTCACATAATTGCTTTAAGAATCAAAATTATGTAGGTGAGAGCCCTCTGTAAACTGTCAAGTGATATGTGAATAAAATGAGGTATAATTTATAGTCATATCTATGGCAAAAGGAGTGAAGTGGTGCCTTTAAGGTGGCCAATTTCTTCAGTGTTAATGCTGTCATTGATCCAGTCCATTTTCTGAGCCCTCTCTACCAGATTTGTGTTATTCTAAATAATAATAATAATAATAATAACACTAACAGCACAGCTACTCTGATGATCTGTAGTCATTTAAAATATTATAGAGTTTTTTTGTTTATTTGTTTTTGTTTTTTCTCTTTTCTAATAATAATGTAATAGTCTTAGCCTAATAACCAAATTCTAGTCTCGATATTGTCTGCCTTTTAACTATTCAATAATAGGGTTCAAGAGGTTACTTAGATGTTAGCAAAATACTAAAGTACTTAATGGATGTAATCTAGAAAGACAATATGTAAATGGAGAGCTTTTGTGAATGACTGAGTAGATAGTTGGCATAAACAGCCAAATAATTGTCAATTTTTATCAATATTCTGTTAATATAACAAAAAGTCATTTAAAAATAAAAAAAAATTCTTTTGCCAAATGTAGATTTATTTTAAAAATTTTTGAGCAAAATCAAAGATTGAGAAGAGTTTTTGAAAATCAGTGAAAACTGTCACCACAAATAATGAATATTTAAAAGAATAATAAAAAAATAACATTACATTATTTTTTAACTGAATAAATTGACATATGGGTAACATAACAACTTGTATTGTGTCCACTCCAAATAACTCAGTCAATGACACAGAGGTATCAGTACAGATTGAATGATTCATTTATTAAGGGAAGACTGGAGCTTGCTCAGGCCCACAGAGATTATTCATCTTTATTCAATGTATTATATACCCAAACTCATCAGAGAAGAATAAGTAAGAATACAGAACAAAAGCGCTAGTTGAGACTGCCATAAAAAATTTCTTTTCAGCATAAATATTACAAAGCACGTACACATCTTTTCTAAGTCTGGAACGTTTACCTTAAAGATAAAGTATAAGGATGCCAGGCTGTCTGTTCTGTACGCAGACCTCCCAAAAAGGTTAAATGAAGCTTTTATGTAACTTGAAGTTAAGGAATAAAGAACAATAATTCAGCTGCAGACAGGTGCTAAATCTTCAACTAGGACTTGGCATGAACTTCAGGGAATCATTTCTCAAGGACTTTTCAGCAAGCAGGGAGGAATTAACCCTTGCAACTCTGCTGTTTTAGTGAGCAGGGAGAATATGGCCAAAAATGGAATTTTCCCTTTCCAGGTTCTCATACCTCAAGGAGCAAATATGAGACAAAGCACAAAGGGGTGTTGAAAACCGTGCCCTTCAGTATTGACTTAAAGGAGAAATCATTTTCTGGGCCTGGAATATTCTCTAAGATGAGAATGTACTTGTTTGCATATTTATGCACTTTCATATTCTACTGGTAATCTACTTCTTAGTTATAAGCTAGAGTGATATAACAAAAGTCAATTTGAATTATATATTTACATAATTATTTTCATATGTATAGCTATTCAGGAATACAGTATATTTCTGTTTTTTTATATTGTTCAGTGATTTTTAGATACATTTGTAAAAGGTATAAAGTGAAGACTACAATAATAAAAATGATATGAGAGTAGGTGAGTTGTATGTGAATCTTTCCCCAATGACAGTAACCTTTTCAAAATCACTAGAAAATTTTATATAATCTTTTAATCATACAAGTGTACATAAATATACATACATATACATTTGCATGTATGCACATTAATTTGTGTGTATGTGTCTCTGTAATTTTTTTAATTCTTGTCTTTGTACACTTTTATTGTCTATCATTTGTTTTTCTGGCAATGATGACACTTTAAATTTATTTGAGGGGAAAGATAGAGATAGCTTATTGAATAAGACATAAATCCATCATATCTATTAGACAAGTTTACAAAAAATAATATCTACAATAAAATAGGCACATACAATTACAAAATGGAAGGTAGAAATGTTCTGACCACAAGTTTGGTTGTTTTCCTTGATAACCAGCAAATAAAGAAAACACAGTTTGATCCAAAAGAGGCTGCTAGAGTGAAGAAGAAATGTAGACATTTCTCCAGAGATACAATATTTTTCCAGTACTAAATTCAAAAGAAATGGGTTATACAGTCATTAACATAGAGATATTTTGATTAATATATAATAAATTGTTCTCAACAATGATGATATAGGAAGAAAACAAGAATTGGAATCTACATAGCTATTACTTCAAACTGCCGTTAGCAAACACAATGGGAATAAAAATATTCATTGGTGTGACAAAAGATGGGTCAAATCATGATCTTTATCAGGTGAGAGAAGCCAGGTTCCCATCAGTCTTCAGAAGACAGGCCCCCAAAAATCTGCTGTACATGCCCGAGTTTGGCTGTTACCATGGTCTCTCTGGGCCAAGCGGCAGTCAGCCTTCGAATGGCCCTTTTTTTTTGCAGAGAAGGCATGGACAGGATGGGGGTTAGGATCGGTGCAACATTGAACCTATTGGTCTTCTCCACTGCATTTGTAACATGGTCCACGTGGTTGAGTCATGAAGTGGCCTTTGGCCTTTAATGACTTAGTCAAGTCAGGAATTATGGCATTAGATACTCTGTTTGTAATGTTGTGAACTAGCATTTGATAATATTGGATTTGAGATTTTTTTATTTTCCCTTTGCAAAATATTATCTCTCTCTGTGTAAACCTTAAAGGGTATGCCTAAGATCACAGCCGGGGATGTTAGAGGTCCATGCTCCAAGTGATTTAATTTAAGATTGATGTCAGAGTAACTTTTTTTAAATAAATACATTATGAGAACTTTTTTTACCTATTGTTTTAAGATCTAAGTTACCATGTTTAACAAAATCCTTGGTAAGGCATTGGAGGAAAGCTGAAGTATTTTAGACTTACCTTGTATGACTTCTCGTAATTTATCATAATTGATAACCTTTTTGGCAGACGTTCTAATTTGCAAATAGTGTCGGTAATAAAAACATCTCTACTTTATGTCCCAGAATTATTATTATAATTCCAATTTGGTTGTGAGTTAGGGACCATGGTGTCACCTATAGGATACTCATTGTTTGACGTGTGAAATTAATTTGCTGCCTTTTTTAATATCTCCCAAACTCACTTGCATTTGTTAGAGGTTAGGGTATTGGCAAAAATGGTAAAAAAAAAAAAAAAAAGTTAGGTAAATTGATAGGACATAGAGTTCTGGAAGTGTTTCTTGTAGCATCCAGTGGTGGATGAGAGAAAATAAGGAAGAACTCTGAGGGCTTGTTGGAGTGAGGAGTAAGGAGACAAGATTAGATTGGTTTACAGGGAAGTAGGAGGGATAGAGAGTGGAAGCAACTGTGTGCTTGAGAAAGTAACTGAGTATGGTGGGCCGGAACAAGATTTATTCTTGTCTGCTATCTGAATTTCAGAATCTCTTGGCATGTTTGAAAATTCTCTTTCATAATTCATGGAGAAGGGCCTCTGTGCCTTGTGAGGCCACTTCATCAGATTCAGGGATTCCAATGAGGCAGATATTAGCCTTCTTCAAATTATCCCAGAGCTCTCTGAGAGAATGATCTATTTTTGTTCTCCATTTCTCTTCCTCTTTGAGATTTTGTGACCGTTCAAAGGCTTTGTCTTCAATGTCAGAAATCCTTTCTTCTGCTTGCTCCACTCTATTACTGAGGGATTCTTCTGTATTTTTCAGATTTTTGAGTGCTACAAATTTTTGCTTCAGTGCGTCAAAATCTTTGGTGGTTTTGTCTTTAAATTTGTTAAATTCTTGAGGCAACTTTTGAATTTCTCCTCAAATTTCTAATTCTGACTTTTAAAATGCTCCTCGAATTTCTAATTCCATATTTTCCTCCATTCTATTAATCTTGTTTGCAATCCAAAGTCTGAATTCGATTTTTGACATCTCGGCCAGCTGTTTATGAATGGAATTTTCAGTTACATCTGCCATATTTTTCCTTTGGGGGGGTACATCTATTCTGGTCATTCATGTTACCAAATTTTTTCTGCTGATTCCACACAATGATTGTTTTACACCATTCAATTTTTCCCCTGGAGCTTTGTTGAGAACCTGTACAGTGTTATGTCCTGAGAAACTGGGGACCTGTTTGGTGTTGTGAAGCTAAGTGATTCTGTCTTATTTTCAGCTAATCTCCGTTCAACCTTAGTGAAACAGTTACTCTGGGTTGAAGTCTCAGCTATGGAGAAATACCAGCAATTAAGTCACCCCTCTCCCCACAGGCAACAAATGGAAAAGAAATATCAAACCTTTCTACAACCACATACCCAGGCCACCACTTGAATAGTCCTCAGGCAATTTGTTCAGTTCAAAAGGTCTAAGTCAATTGTCTCAGTCACCAACTTTCTCAGGTGGGAGAGTTTAAAAGGTCTCTGGCAACTGGATCTCCGGTGTCTGGTGACAACTCAGATATGACTTATGCCAGTGCTTTGTGGAGTCAGAAGGACCCACCCAGCAAATAGATTAGTCTGGGAAGGTTGATACCACCTTCCCCACCTTGCATCTATGTCACACCCAGTCACTCTCAGCCCCACATAGCTGTGACCCAGTTGCCTGTAGTGAACAGATACTCCAGGGGTTTGCACCTGCCTAAATCATAAGGAAATCTATTTCTGCTCAGCCAGGCCACTGTGCTCTGCTCTATCCAGCAGAGGGAAGAGAGGCCTGAAAAACCTCGGGTGCTTGATGGAGGATTGGGGGTGTTTACTCAGTTCCAGCCTCACCCCTGATGGATGTTACTGACAGAACAGAAGATAGCAACTTTGAGGGAATTTGTTTCTGCCCCTGCTAAATTCCCCTGCAGAATAGAAGCTGTTGGAGTTCCCAGAGCCTGCGCTTCAGGCCCTGTTTTTGCTCCTGCAGCTTTGTATTCGGTTAGCTGTCAGTTCTAGCCTTCTGCCTTCCTTTGTCTAGAGGCTGACAATCCCCTGAAGGCCAGGTGCATCTTAGGCTCAGTAAAGTGGTTCTCTCCATCAGCCCCACCCTGGGAACTTCCTGGCTCTGCTCATGGATTTTTAGTCCCCGTGCTCCACCCATGCGGGTATTCACAGGCCTGCATTTCTTTCCCAGATCTGTTCCATGGTGGTTGCCACCGGAAAAGATGCCTGGCCTCCTCTGGTTGCCCAGAAAGACAGGGAGTTGGCTTCAGAATATTTGGGAGTGAGCCCTATTGTTGATAAAAATGGCTGCTGCTCTACGCCTTGGGGGACCACTGATCCAGTGTGGTTCCCTCTCTGCCGACTATCCTCACCTCACTCCCATGCCCAGAAGCAGCACTAACCATCTGAAGTCTAGGCCCTGTCCACACCCCTAAAAAAATCACCCAAGAATCTAAACTCCTGGGGGACAGGCCTTCAGACCTCAGAGTGAGAGTGGAGGGGAGTGCTGGGAACTCATAATTACAAGTAAAGAATATATACAGTTCTATACTTTTTTTTTTTTTTGTAGAGACAGAGTCTCAATTTACCGCCTTCAGTAGAGTGCCATGATGTCACAGGACTCACAGCAACATCTAGCTCTTGTGCTTCCGTGATTCTCCTGCCTCAGCCTCCTAAGCAGCTGGGATTATGGTGCCCACCACAACGCTCGGCTATTTTTTGGTTGCAGTTCAGCCAGGGCTGGGTTTGAACCCACCCCCCTTGGTATATGGGGCCGGCACCTGAGCCACAGGCACCACCCCAGGAGAATACCGTGGCAACCTAGTAGAGGAGGTAGGTCCAGTTTTTAGAGGGTCTTTCCCGTGGAGTTTAGTGGGAGAACCATTGAACTCTGCTCACTTGTTTGTGGGGCACTCTGAGCCGTTCTCATGGAGGAGGGGACTCATCCACTTGGTGATAGATTTTGCACCATTTTTTTGTATACTTGGGGTCACAGCTCCCTCAGCGGGGTTGATGTGCCTTCTTCACCTTTCTCTCTTGGTGCAGCTCTAATCCACCCAGGTTACTTGCTAAATTTTTATTTTTGAACTATCCTTCTGGATGAGAGCCTCTGTGGAAAGCTGTCTTCAGTCAGTCATCTTGTCTCTGCCCTCCAACCCCAAAATTTCTAATACAAATTTACTATTAAAAAGTCTGATTCTTCAGATTTTCCAAAGTATTGTCTTTTAGGGCACAAATATGAAAAATTCCTCTTTGTTTCTTTTTTATTGGGTGTGATGATATAGTGCCAAGGATGGCCTTCAATCTGAAAAGCATTCTCTAGTGATTACACCTAAAAGAGCAGTGGTGGTGGGTCTGTTCAGTTCTGGCTTGGAAATTATAGAGTCTGACAAGTCCCAAGCTGTACATTGAAATCCAGCAGACAAGGTAGCATCACTAATATTCCCAAAAATCTGGGGGAAATGGCATATATCACCTTTTTGTTGATCTCCAGAATCCCTACAAGGGAAAAAAGTAGAACTCGAAGCACTGCAAAATCAACAAAATAGGTTGTTGAATGCCTGCCAGGCCACTGCTGAGCTTTTGTTCAGAGCTCAATTGACTGCAATGACTTCTTGAGAAGTGTCCCAGCTCAGGTATCTGAATTTGCAATAAGAAGCAAAATATATTTTCTCAAGAATCTTTCCTGTAGTTGCTAATATATGAAGTAGCCAATTATGAGCAGTTAGTGCTACGAGTGAAGACTTATAATCTGAAAGATAGGGAAGTATGTCCCCCTGCTGACACAACACTGATAATTGTCAAAATATATTCTTCCTCTCTCATAGGCTATAGGTAACTTGGAAAGAGTTATCTAAATAATCTTAAATTTAGTACTTCCCTGGCACACCAATGCCTGCAGGATGCTTATGTTCATCCTCTGCACAATGCTTGCATTGCGTGAGAAGCAGCCCAGTGTCTGAAGATACAGCCAGTGACACACCAACTTTATTTTTTTTATGTTTACATGGATGGAGCTGGAAAATATTCTTCTTAGTAAAGTATCTCAGGAATGGAAAAAAAAAGTATCCAATGTACTCAGTACTACTGTGAAACAAATTTATAATAATTCACACTTGCATATTAAAAATGAAACACAATTTTATCCTAGGATGAAAATCGGAAAGGGAGGGAGAGGGGAGAGGATGGAGTCAGAGGGGGTAGGAGATAGCAGGGGGAACACACCTATAAAGCACATTGCAAATACAAGTGGAATCTATAATGTGTAGAATATAAATGTCCTAATGCTATAATTAGGTAAATGAGGTGAAAACTGTGTTGATTACTATGATGTAAGCACTCCAATTTTTACAAAGAATCAACACATTGAAAGTGACATAAATGTATTTATGATCTATGTACAAAAGACATAATAAAATATATTAAAATAAAAATAATCAATAGTAATTAAGACAAAATTAAGACAAAATAATAAACACTGGAAGTAAATAAAAATAGAAAAATAGAATTTAGAATATCAAATTGTGACATTTACATAAAATCCAAATGCTTGACTAAGACATGTTTTAGGAATACAATTTTCCTAAGAGGAATAATTTCTTTAGTTGACATCTAATCTAGAGCTAAAATTTCAAAAGTATAAACTTGGAAAAAGTAATAATGAGGGGTCACTACCCATTCAATGGTATTCTCTGTTTATATATTGTGACAGTGTCTCATTTTGATAGCCACGGTTGAGTGTTCTGGTATTATAACTCACAGCACTCTTCATGTTTTGTCAAAAAATGAACATATTCCCTCAGCTGGTAGTCATAACACCTGCATAACATCTGGCCATTTTTTTTTTATTTTTCACAGATGGGAATCTCACTATTTCTTATACTGGTTTCCAATTCAGCAGCTCAGACAATCCGACTGACTGGGTTTCCCAAAGATGGAAGGCATTAAGCAACATCACTGGCCCCAAATGATAGTTTGAAAACTATCCCTACTTCAAAGTATGAAACATTGACTCACACCTGTAATCATAGTGCTCTGGGAGGCATAAGAGATAGGTGCAATTAATTTGGCACTGTGGGAGACACTTGGACTACCGCATTCTCAGGTGGCCGAGACAATTAGATCTCTTGAGCGCTTGGAACACCTATTTGTCAAAGTAGTAGGGCGCTGGCCCCGTATAATGGATGTAGCATGTTCAAACATGGGCTCCAGCCAAAATGCTGCAAAATAAATAAATAAATAAATAAAATATTTTAAGCCCAAGAATTTGAGATTGCATTAGCCATTAATACATTAGCGTACTCTATTCAGGAGAAGGAGTAGACACTGTCTGTACGAAAATGAAAATGACAACTTCAGTAGGATGGAACAATGTACCTTCCATATCCAGTCACAGAAGCCAGTTTGTGAGCATGGAAATAGGATTGAATGTCTCTCAGGTGTAAGTACGACCTGGGTACTTCTTGTGCTGTGTGACTTTTTATTACTCCATGTTTTGGAAAGTATTCCCAAGTATCTTCATTTAAATAAGTATGTCATCCTTAGCAAGAATACACTTCTGTTCTTCTTAGTATAGACACAGAATTGTACAGCTAGCATACCAATCTAATTATAGAGCATTGTGTTCTCCCACACACAAAGAACATTTATACCTCCCAACAGCCACTTTGGTGTTCCAATTCACCCTTCCTTCAACCCCCTACTACTAGCACAGAATTGGCCTTGTCTTCATGTTTTTATTTATTTTTAATTTTTTTATTAAGTCAGACCTGTGTACATTAATGTTATTATGGGACACAATGAGCTGGTTTTATATAACATTTGAAATATTTTTATGAAACTGTTTAACATAGCCTTCACAACATTTTCTTAGTTATTATTTTAAGAAATTTATACTTTACACTTAGTAGTGGGGAAGGAGGCATGAAACTTCCTAGATTAATTCATGCCTTGATGTTTTTTTCGGAGTTCAGTAATACTCTTTGTGGTGTTTTATAACTGGCCTTTTTCTTATATCATAATGATTTTTAAGGTTCATTCCTATTGAAACATAAATATGAACTTCACTACTTTTTATTGTTGAAAAATATTGCATCCTATAAATATAGCACATTATATGTACCCAGTGATCTGTGAATCCCATTAGTAGTGCTTAAGATGTTCCATTTTCATCTAAGACTTTAAATTTTTTTTTCAACAAGTTATGTTGCCTCTGCCATAAGCCTATTCTGTGTCTATTGAAAAGACTATGTGGTTTTTCTTATTAATTTTATTAAGGTTATGTGCTATATTAGTTGATTTTCACATACGGAGCTACACTGGCAATCCTGGTAATAAATATCATTTGGGATACACGCATAAAATATATTGTATTCTACCAAACTTTTTCTGCAACTATGTAGTATTTTTATTAGAGATTTCATACTGCCATTTCGCCCTTTGTCCAAGAAAAATACATTGGTACCACCATAGCTCAAGGAAATGCAAGCTGCTAATATTAAGTGATCCTCCTGACGTTATAGTTCTCAGCAGCTGAGAGTACATGCCATTGCCAAAAATTGCTGGGGACATTTGCACTTATGTTTAGGATACTTGTGGTTTTATTAAGTTGCTCATTCTTCTCTGAAACCCCTTAGCTTCTAGGAAACTTTCTTACTCAGCCTGAGAAATTGCTGTAGTTATAGGTGTGAGCTATGGTGCTCATCCATGCTTATGTTTGGTCAAGGTTTTTCTCTATTTCCCTCATAGACAAGAGCTTGTATTTAAAATATAACAATTCTATTCAAACATAATTTACACACTTCAAAAACACCAATTTTAAGTACAGAGTTCAAGACTACATATTTAGGGATCACTGGTATAGTTTATTACTAGGTAAGTTTCCATTAAAGTATAGAGGAAGAGTTAGTAAAAATAAAAAAAAAAGAATGGATATTGCAAGACAATGAGAGACAGAATTGCAGAGAAAAAGCATAAATTTGGGGAGGATGAAGGGAATGATGAGGGAAGGAAATAAAGAAAAAATGAAAAAAAATTGTTGGCTCACACCAGTACTCCTAGCACTCTGGCAGGCTGAGATGAGTGGAGTTCTTGAATGAGGGGGTGCTGAGAATGGAGAGAGTAATTGTAACACACAGTCTCTAAAAAGAAGTAAATAATTATCTAGGTATGTGACAAGTAACAGTATTCATAGGCACATGGGAGTCTGAGGTAGGAGGTTTGCCTGAATCCTGGAGTTTGAGGTTGCTATGATCAAGTCTGAGACCCAAAGTGACTAGCCTGGACTATACATGGAAACAGTATTTCAAAAATATCCATACACACACCCATACACAATCCAACCAAGTAATATTTTCATCATCTAAAAAGTCCAGAATTATCTTGATCATTCAAGCAAAGTAGACAAGCTTAGGACCTGTGAAGCTTTGATTAAATGGAGGCTGTAGCCAGGCATAATAAATGTGAAAACTTCACTGAAACAGATGTTTTGGGGTCTGTGTCAAAGAGGTCCGTGAAATAGCGATGGAAGGTCGGTGCCTGTTTTTCAGTGGTTAGGTATCTGGGACCATTAAGAAAGGGTGATGAGTTTGACCTTTGCCCAGCCAAAGTGCAACAAAAAATAGCCAGGTGTTGGGGTGGGCATCTGTAGTTCTAGCTACTCAGGAGGTTGAGGTAAATGAATCACTGTAGCTGGGGAGTTTGTGTTTACTGTGAGTTGTGATGCCATGGTACTGTACTGAGCCAGACAATGTTAAACTCTGCTTCAAAGGGAAAAAAATAGTGGCCTTTTAAATGACCACGTGCAGTTTTGTCAACAATGATACAGCTTTACTCACACTGCCTTACAATATCTCAACTGTTGTGTCAGCCTAGTGCCTGGAATCTCAACCATCAACAGAGACAATAATGCACAAAATGGAAATCGCTTCTGGTTCAGGTATGTACAGCTAAGAATATTTCCAGTTCAAACACTTGAGGGACACCAGGTAAAATGAGCAGAAAAGGGGCGGCGTCTGTGACTCAGTGAGTAGGGCGCCAGCCCCATATGCCGAGGGTGGCAGGTTCAAACCGAGCCCCGGCCAAACTGCAACAAAAAAAATAGCCGGGCGTTGTGGGGTGTGCCTGTAGTCCCAGCTGCTAGGGAGGCTGAGGCAAGAGAATCGCGTAAGCTCCAGAGTTAGAGGTTGCTGTGAGCCGTGTGACGCCACGGCACTCTATCCGAGGGTGGTACAGTGAGACTCTGTCTCTACAAAAAAAAAAAAAAAAAAGCAGAAAAGAACACTTAGTATTTTTGAGCAGAAACCTGGATCCCAAGTGATAACAGGATGAAGTCACTACATGATCACAGTGGATGACATCACAATGTGTGTTGTCCAGGTTTACCATGTTTATGCTTAACCTTATTTCTGCTAGACATGTGTGGTTGCTGTCTGGGTTTTCATTGATTTCAAACTGTCACATAGAGTGTAGTTTTGTTCTAGACACGTAATTCCTGCTACCTAATTTTGTTTGTATCTTTTGCCAAGGGATTGACACAACCCCTCCTTTTCTTTTCAAGTCATGGATTTTTTAAGCAAGTTGAAGAGTGTGGTTTATACCCAGTGCTGCCATGAAATGGTAAAGACCATGAACCAGAGTCCAAAGATCAGACAGTGATTTCACAGAACTGAGAGGTATGTCACACAATTATAACTTGTAATTTTTGTGATATTTGTCTACTTTCTCTAGAATAAACTTGTTTGGGATGGTAGTAGTCTTACTGAACGTCCTCTATTAAAATCTGGTAAGGCAATGTGTCTAATAGTGTACTTCATACCTGCTGTTATTTGTGAGGATCATGGGAAATATCAGACTTTCTGGAAAGTTCCAACATTCCTTACCTATTGTCCAGGTGTGTCCAAACTTTTTGCTTCTTTGCCACATAAGAAGTAGAAGAGGTTTTCTGGGCCACACAGTGAATACACAATCACCAATGAAACATTCTTAGCAAAAAAGAGTACCAAGGATAATTGTGGTGATATCTGCCACTATTGATAAGCAAAAAAATCCTGACATAATCCCTATGTGTCACTGAGGCCTGAAAATTGGGCACTCCTCACAGCCCCAAGTAAGGCCATTTCTTAATTAGAGTTTAATACATTTTGCCACACATGACTACTATATTTGGATATACTTGGAGGCCTAGGTAGCCTGAGCCTCTAAGTCCATGTGTTGGAGCCAAGGCTGAGCCACAACAATACAGACTGCATTCTGATCTCCCACCCTGTTTTCACTGAATTAGAAATATTAAAGTGGCCAAGGGCTTAGGATCTCTTCACCATAAGAGTTGCATTTTGCCTTGTGGTAGGCTGATGCCATGACACTCTAGCCTGGGCAACAGAGTGAGGGCCTGTCTCAAGAAAAATAATAAGGGAGGGCGGCGCCTGTGGCCTAGTCAGTAGGGCGCTGGCCCCATATGTCGAAGGTGGCGGGTTCAAACCCAGCCCTGGTCAAACTGCAACAAAAAAAATAGCCGGGCCTTGTGGTGGGCACCTGTAGTCCCAGCTGCTCGGGAGGCTGAGGCAAGAGAATCGCGGAAGCCCAAGAGTTAGAGGTTGCTGTGAGCTGTGTGACGCCACAGCACTCTACCCGAGGGCGGTACTGTGAGACTCTGTCTCTACAAAAAAAAAAAAAAAAAAAGAAAGAAAGAAAGAAAAATAATAAGGGAAAGAAGAAAAGAATAAAATATGGTAGGCACACTTTTGAAGAGAAAAATACAAGGAGAGGTCTATAGGCATACATACTAGAGAACTACATAAAAGAGGAGATTTACTGTGGCCCCTGGTGGGGAGAGCAAAACAAGGCAAGAAAGTGGGTAAATAATTGTTTTGTTAGGACATTGCCATTTGATCTGATGGGTAGGAGTTGTCCACAGTCATCTTGTCCTTGTCCTCTGACTGATAGTGGCAAGGGACACCAAGAGATTAATGGACCCCAAAAGAAAGGATGGACTGTGTACTCTGGATATTTTAGGGTGATATGAAAAGTCTGATTCAAGTCAAGAACTCATTAAGTGGGCAGTTCAAAGTGATTATAAGAATCTAAGATATCAAAAGGTTAGCGTTATGTAAAACCAAATGGCTTGACTAATACAGGCTTCAGGAACAGAATTTATCTATTTGAGAATAACTTCAGTAGTTGAAATCTAATTTAGGGATAAAATTTCATCTCTAGGTCTGTTGCTAAAAGTAAAAATGAGAGGTAATTTGCTTACCAGTGTGTTTCTCAGTTTATGTATTGAGATAGAGTCTCACTTTTTTTCACTCAGTGGAGTGCCCTCAGATTATACCTGACATCAATCTTCAATTGTTGTGATCAAGTTAATCTATTCCCTCAGCTGGGAATACAGTGACCAGCCATTTTTGTGTTCCTCAGAGATAGGGATCTCAATAGTGCTCAGGCTGGGCTCCAATTCAGAAACTCAGACCATTTAACTGGTTGTGCCTCCCTGTGGTACTAATTGTTGTACACTCAGCCACCTGTAAGAAATACTCAGACCCCACTTCAGGTATAAATTATGTGATGATTTATTACACCTGTGCAGGGGACTTTGCTGACTTACTATACCTGTGATTGAGACTGCTGCCCAAAGGCATACAGCCTAGAAATGAGGAGCAGATTGATTTTTATACCATTTTTGTGCTGTGTTGCCAGGCTGGCAGGCAAGCAGAGAAGCAGAACATGGTGATTAGTTGGCTGAGTGGGAAGCTTGGAGCAAGGTCACAGTGAGTTGAGTCAAGGGGTTACATTGTGGTGGTTGGCACCAAGACAAACTTAGCTTGGGAAACTTTGCTGTAGTAAGTTTCACCATTGTTTTGTATGTGGCTAAGAGCTTTTGAGAACTCAGGGAACTTCCTTATTCTATTCTGAAAAGTGTTCCCAGATTTTTCTGGGACTGGGGGATGTTTGAGATGTTCAGGGACTCAGGCTGAGACAGGGGACTTTAGGTGTCCTTTCACTTGCTATTACATCCCAAAGATTCAAGGTGACAGTTATGAATCCCCACCACTGATCACAAATCATGGTTTAAAAAATATCCCAACTTCAAGGTCTAAAGTGGTGTGGCTCTCACCTCTAATTCTTACACTCTAGGAAGCAGACGTGGGTGATCCAAAGAAAATGTGCAGTGTGGTGGTCACCTGGACTCCTAGATGGTCAGGAGGCTGAGGCAATAAGATCTGTTGAGCCCAGGACTTTAAGATTATGATCAGGTATAATGATGTCACAGCACTCTACCCAGGAGAAAGAAGTCACATTGTGTCTAACAAAAAAAGAAAATGACAACTTTGGTAAATGGAAAAATGTGCCTTCCACATCAATTCGGGGTAACCTGTCCGTGAGCAGGGAGATAGGGTAAAATGTCTCCCTCACTTGCTATCTCAGTAAATTTTTTTTTCTTTTTTAGACAGTTTCACTTTGTCACACTAGGTAGAGTGCCATGGTATCACATCACACAGTAAGATCCAGCTCCTGAAACCAGGCCACTCTTTTGGCTCAGCCTTCCCAGTAGTTGGAACAACAGTCACCCACCACAACACTGGGCTATTTTTTTGTTGCAGTTTGGCCTGGGTCGAGTATGAACCCACCACCCTTTGTACATGGGGCCAGCGCCCCAGTCACTGAACCACAGGCACCACCCTATCTCACTAATTCTTATGCTGTGAACATTTTGAGCACTTCAAGTTTTTGAAAACTTTGTCAAATTACTTCATTAAAATAAGTAGTTCATGCTTTGAAAGTGTACAATTTTTTGTTTTTTAGAATAGTCACAGAATTGCATAGCTATCAAAATATAATTGTAGGACATTGTCTTCTCCCCCACACCAAGATTGTCAATACTTCCCCACCATCCTCCAAAACCAGCCTCCTATGTCTAGCAGACAATTGACCTTGTTTTGTTGTTTTCTTTTAATAGTTCTGCCTTTCTCTATCTGGTCTTTTGCAACTGGCCTGTTTCCTTATAATAATGATTTTAATGTTCATTCTTATTTTCACATAAATGTGCACTTCATTCCTTTTGACAGTTGAAAAGTTCTCCATCGTGTGAATATACCAATTTATATGTGTCCAATCATCTGTAAATCTCTTCTGTAGTCCTGAAGATATTCTTTTCTAAGTATCTAAAATTTTTATCAACAAGATATGTTGCCATTGTCAAACGTCTTTTCTGTGTCTCTTTAAGCAACAATATTGTTTTTCTTATCAATTCTATTACATTATTCTTTATATTAGTATATTTTCCCAAAATGAGCCAGACTGGAAATCCTAGTAATAAATGAAATTTGGGATACAAGTATAAAATATTTCGTATGCTACTGAGTTTCTCTTGCATTTATACAATATATCTATTATGGATTATATATTGTGTTTCCCTCTAAAGAGGGATAGGTTATGGGAGGGAGGGACTGAAGGAAAGAAAAAAGAAACAGAAAATGAACAACTTGATGACTCACACCAATTATAGTAGTTCTCTAGTCTGATAAGATGAGTGGAGTTCTTAAATTAGGTAGTGCTATGAAAGGACTGAGCAAATGTAATTCCCTGTCTCTACTAAAAAGTTAAAAATCATCTAGGCATTTTGACAAGCATCTAGACCCCTTGCCACATGGGAAACTCATGACGCAGTATTGTCTGAATCCTGATGTTTGAGGTTACTTTGATCTAGGCTGAGGTCAAGAAAGATTAGCCTGGGACACACACAGAAAATATATCTCAAAAATACCCTGACGCACACAGATGCATATACAAATCAACAAAGCAAATGATATTTTCATCATCTAAAAAGACCAGAATTATCTTGATGGTTCGAGTAAAATAGAAATGTTTAAGACCTGAGAAGCTGTGACCAATTTGAGGGTGTAACTAGGAATAATAAATTTGTAAGCTTCTCTCAAGTGGATGTTTTGGGTTAAGTTTCAAACAGGTGCTGAAATCACATACCATAGGCTGTGCCGGTAGCTCAGTGGGTAGAGCATCAGGCCCATATAGCAAGTTTGGTGAGTTTGAAACCAGTCCTCGCCCAAGCTGCAATGAAATATAGCCAAATGTTGTGGTGGATGAATGTATTTCCAGCTATTTGGTCAGTTGAGGCAAAATAATCACCTATGCATGGTAGTTTGAAGTTGCTGTGAGCTATGTTATGCCATGGCACTCTAATGAGGGTGACAAAATTAAATTCTGTCTCAAAGAAAAAAGAAAACAAATATTGTTCTACTTAAGTGACTCCATGCAGTTTTATCAGCTGTGATGTAGTTTGAGTCACACTCATGTACAAAATCTAAACTGTTCTGTGAGTCTCCTGCAGGGAACGTCAACTATTAATAGAATCAACAAGGCACAAATGGAAGATCACTTCTCTGTCTCTGAATGGAGGGCTAAGAACTGTCCTGGTTCAAACAGTTGAGGGACACCAGTTGAAGTGAGCAGAAAAATCCACTAAGTACTTTGACCACAAACCTGCATCCTAAGACATTACAGGGACGAAAACACTACATGGTCTCCTTGGATGACATCACAATGGGTCTTGTCCTGGTTTACCATCTTTCAGCTGAACCTTATTTCTGGTAAGCATGTTTACTGACTTTCCAGGTTTCTCGTTGGGTTCAAACTGATACAAAAATGGAGTACTTTTCTGCACACTAAGTTGATCCTTCCTTCTTTGTATCTGTGACCAAGGATGTTCACCAATGCTTTCTTTACTTTTTAAGTCGTGGATTTTTAAGCAACTTTAAGAGTGTGGTTTATACCTAGTGCTGCCCTGAGATGTTATAGACCAGGAACCCTAGCCCAAAGATCACGTGAACACACATGACAGAAATGTCACACATTTCTCACTTCAAGTTTCCTGATGTTTTCCTTCTTTCTCTAGAATAGGCTTATTCGGGACAGTTTGTGTCTCATTGAAGGTCCTCTTAAAATCTGGTTAGGCAATGTGTCCAGTAGTGTACTCCATACCTGCAGTTAATTTTGAGGATTATGAAGAAGACTGCCATGGCAATTGCAACAACAACAAAAATAAACAAATGGGACTTCATTAAACTGAAAAGCTTCTGTACAGCTAAGGAGACAATAACCAAAGCAAAGAGACAACCTACACAATGGGAAAGGATATTTGCATATTTTCAATCAGACAAAAGCTTGATAACTAGGATCTATAGAGAACTCAAATTAATCCACATGAAAAAGGCCAACAATCCCATAGATCAATGGGCAAGAGACATGAATAGAACTTTCTTTAAAGATGACAGACGAATGGCTAACAAACACATGAAAAAATGTTCATCATCTCTATATATTAGAGAAATGCAAATCAAAACAACCCTGAGATATCATCGAACCCCAGTGAGAATGGCCTACATCACAAAATCTCAAAACTGCAGATGCTGGCGTGGATGTGGAGAGAAGGGAACACTTTTACACTGCTGGTGGGACTGCAAACTAGTACAACCTTTCTGGAAGGGAGTATGGAGAAACCTCAAAGCACTCAAGCTAGACCTCCCATTTGACCCTGCAATCCCATTACTGGGCATCTACCCAGAAGGAAAAAAATCCTTTTATCATAGGGACACTTGTACTAGACTGTTTATTGCAGCTCAATTTACAATCGCCAAAATGTGGAAACAGCCTAAATACCCACCAACCCAGGAATGGATTAACAAGCTGTGGTATATGTATACCATGGAATACTATTCAGCCATTAAAAAAATGGAGACTTTACATCCTTCGTGTTAACCTGGATGGACGTGGAAGACATTATTCTTAGTAAAGCATCACAAGAATGGAGAAGCATGAATCCTATGTACTCAATCTTGATATGAGGACAATTAATGACAATTAAGGTTATGCAGGGGAAGCAGAAAGAGGGATGGAGGGAGGGGGTGGGGCCTTAGTGTGTGTCACACTTTATGGGGGCAAGACATGATTGCAAGAGGGACTTTACCTAACAATTGCAATCAGTGTAACGTGGCTTATTGTACCCTCAATGAATCTCCAACAATAAATATATATATATATATATATATATACCTATTTGGAAAGTTTCAACCTTCCTGACATCTGGGCCAAGTGTCTCCATAGGGAGCGTTTGTTGGGTCACACTTTGAATTCACAATCAATAATTAAACCTGATTACCAAAAAGGAGATTTGTGCATAATTTTGCTTATATTTGCCACCATGCTTATTCAAAACAGTCTTGACATAATCCTTATATGTCACTGGGCCTGAGAATTGGACACTCCTCAAAGCCCCTGAGGAGGTAATTTCTTAAGTACAGTTCAATGATATTTACAATGCATGAATAATATATTTGGCTATTCTGGGAGGCCATGGTGGGCTGATACCCTGAGCTCACCTTTTGGAGACAAGGCTGAACAACAGCAAGACAGCCTAAGCCTTGATTTTCCACCCAGTTCTACTGAAATATAAAAGGTAGTTAAGTGTTGTGTCCCTTGCATTTAGTTCCAGCTACTTTAGAGAACATGTTCCAATTCCATCCATGTAAACGTGAAATAGGTAAAGTCTTTATCTTTTATTTTTTATAATTTTTAATTTTTTTATTAAGTCTTTTGTACATAGGTCATCAATACATTTATGCTAATTTCAGTGTGTTGGTTATTTGTACAAATTGCCTTGCTTAAATCATTCTAATCAGAATAGCTTTCATTTCATTTACCCAATTATAGCATTAGGACATTTATGTTAGAACCAACTGTACTTGCAATGTGATCCATAGTTGTGGTCCCCTTACTATCCCCTACTAATCCTTCCACCCGCTACCCAACACTCCCCCTCCCGTTCCCTCCTTCATTGTAGCTTAAACTTCTATTTCATTTTTCATATGCAAGTGAGAGTTATTAAAAATTGGTTTCACAGTAGTACTGAGTGCATTGGGTACCTTTTTTTTCCATTCCTGAGATACTTTGCTAAGAAGAATAATTTCCAGCTAAATCAATGCAAACATAAAGGAGGTAAAGTCTGCTACATAATATTCCATGGCATACATATACCACAATTTATTAATTCATTTGTGGGTCGATGGGCACTTGGGCTTCTTCCATGACTTGGCAATTATGAATTGAGCTGCAATTAACAATCTGGTGCAAATAACTTTATTGCCAAATGATTTTTGGTCCTTTGGGTATACACCTAGTAGGAGAATTGCAGGATCAAATGGCAAGTCTACATTTAGATCCCTGAGTGTTCTCCAAACTTCCTTCCCGGAAGAAACGTACTAGATTGCCTTCCCACCAGTGCAGAAGTGTTTCCTTTTCTTCACATCCATGCCAACATCTGTTGTTTTGGGATTTTGTGATGTGGGCTACTCTTATTTTAGTTAGATGGTATCTCCGAGTAGTTTTGGTTTGCATTTCTCGGAAGATTAAAATGATGAGCATTTTTTCAAGTGTCTTTATCCATGCACCTGTCTTCAGAGAAGCTTCTGTTCATGTCTCTTGCCCACAATGAAATGGGATCACTTGTTTTTAGTTTATTAATAAGTTTGAGTTCTCTGTGGATTCTGGTAATTAGACCTTAGTTGGCAGTATAACTTGCAAAAATCCTCTCCCATTCTGAGGGCTATTTGCTTTACCTGGTGTGTTATTGGAAGTGCAGAAGCTTTTTAATTTGATAAGATCCCAGTAATGTATTTTTGATGTTGCTTCAATTGCCCAGGGTGTCTTCCTCAATAAGTATTCTCCCATGCCAATTTTTTTTCAAGCATTTCCCCTGCACTCTCTCTAAGAATATTTATAGTTTCATGTCTTATGTTTAAGTCCTTTAACTAGTGAGACTCAATTTTTGTTAGTTCTCCTCTCTAGGTGTGGGTCCAGTTTCAGTCTTCTACAAGTTGCCATTTAATTCATCCAGCATCATTTATTGAAATGAGATTCTTTCTCCAAATTTACATTTATATTAGGCTTATCAAAAATCAAATGATGATAAGTGTCTGGGTTCACCTCTTGGTCTTCAATTCTGTTCCATACATCTACAACTCTGTTTTTGTGCCAGTTCCATGCTATTTTGATCACTATCGATATAATAAAGTCTGAAGTCTGAAAGTATGATTCCTCTCGATTTGTTTTTATTTCTGAGTAATGTGTTGGCTATTCAAGGTTTTCTTATGTTTCCATATAAAATGAAGTAATTTTTCCAGATCTTTGAAATATGAGATTTGCTTTAATATGGATCACGTTAAATCTCTAAATTGCTTTAGGTAGTATAGACATTTTAACAATGTTGACTCTTCCCATCCATGAGCATGGTATATTTTTCCATTTGTTAACATCTTCATCTATTTATTTTCTCAGAGTTTCATAGTTCTTTTTATAGAGATCTTTCACATCCTTAGTTAGATATACTCCCACATATTTCATCTTCTTTGGCACTATTGTAAATTCAATAGAATTTTTTATTGTTTTGGGCCCTTGATTATTGTTGGTGTATAAAATGCTACAGATTTATGAGTGTTAATTTTGTATCCTGAGACATTACAGTACTCATTGATCACTTCTAGGAGTTTTGTAGTTGATTTCCTGAGGTTTTCCAGATATATAATCATATCATCTGTGAAGAGTGACAATTTGATCTTCTCTGGTCTTATTTGGATCCACTTGATTGCCTTTTCTTGCCAAATTGCGGTGGCTAAGACTTCCATTACAATGTTAAAAAGCAGTGGAGACAGTGGGCATCCTTGCCTTCCTGATCTGAGTGGAAATGTTTTCAATTTTATTCCATTCACTAGGATACTGACTATGGGTGTGAGGTAGATGGCCTCTATCAGTTTAAGAAATGTTCCTTCTATACCTATTTTCTTATGCATTCTAATCAAGAAAGAATGCTGGATATTGTCAAAAACTTTTTCTGCATAAATTGAAAGAATCCTATTGTCTTTGTTTTTTAATTTGTTTATGTGATGTATTACATTTATGGATTTATGTATAGTGAACCATTCTTGGGACACTGGGATGAAACCTACCTGGTTGTGGTGTATAATTTGTTTTATGTGTTGTTGGATTCTGTTTGATAGGATCTTATTGAGTATTTTTGCATCGATATTCATTAGAGATTTTGGTCTATATTTTTACTTTCTTATTGGGTCTTTTCCTGTTTTGGGTATCAAGGTTATATTTGCTTAATAGAATGAGTTGGGAAGTACTTCTTCTTTCTCTATGTTTTGGAAAATGTTGAGTAATATAGGTACTAGTTCTTTAATTTTGTAGAATTCTGATGTGAAGCCATCTGTTCCCAGGCTTTTTTTGGGGGGGAGATTTTTTATTGTTGATGCTGTTTCAGAGCTTGTTATAGGCTTGTTCAACATTTCCACTTCTTTCTGGCTAAGTCTGAGAGAGTAACATGTTTTGAAGTATTGATCTATTTCCTTCATATTTTCATACCTTATTGAGCTCGACTGGCAGTCCTGGTAATAAATCCCATTTGGAATACTTGTGTAAAATATTTTACATGGTACCAGACTTTTCCTACACTTATAAAGTATGTCTTATACATTGGATACATTTTTTCCCATATTTAACCCAAAAAAATATGTTGGTATCATCATAGCTCATGGAAATGAAAGCTGCTAAATTCAAATTGTTGCTTTCACCTAGCCCAATCAAGGACACAGAGGCAGCACTGTTGACAGCATGATTTATTAAGAGAAGGCTGGAACTCGCTCAGGCCCATCTGCAATTGCCCGTCTTTATTCACTATTGTAATAAAGATATATCCAAACTCATTAGATAAGAATAACCAAGAATAATGAACAAAAGCACTAGTTGAGACTGCCACAAAAATTTGCCTCAGCATAAAAGTTACAAAGCATGTACACATCATTTCTAATTCTGGAGAATTTAACTTAAAGATAAACTACAAGGACACCAGACTGTCTTTTCTGTTCGTCCACTTCCCTAAAAAATTAAATGAAACTTGGAAGTTAGGGAATAAAAAGCAACAATTCAGCTCCAGACAGGTGCTGAATCTCCAGCTGTGACTTGTTGGGGACCTCAGGATTTTATTCCTCAAGGCCTTTTCTGCATTTAGGGAGGAATTAACACCTGAGTCTTGCTTGTGACCAAGAATGGAATTTTCCCTTCTCAGGGCCTAATACGTCCAGGAGCACATATGAGACAATGCCATGGTTCTGGGGTGCAGAAAACAATGCACCTTCATCAAGTCATCATCCTGAGGTTGTGTTTCTCAGCAGATGAGTGTACATGCCCATGCAACCACTGTTGGAAAATGTTTTCACTTATTTCTTAGACAGATTGGTCTTAATATGTGGCTCACTGTGGTCTGATACCTTAGCTTGCAGAGATCACTCTGCCTTGGCATGTGAAATTGCTTGGATTATACATGTGAGCTATGGATCTCATATATGCTTATTAGGTACAGGTTTTCTCAATAATCTTCATAGAAAACAGCCTGTATATTATTAAATAACAACTCTACTCAGGTATAATTACCCATTTGCATTATATAGTTTTAGACTACAAATTCAGGGAGCACTTGTACAGTTTCTATTTTTGGTACTAGAGAAGTTTATCATAAGGTGTAGAGCAGAGAGATAAAGAAACACATAAATGAAAAAAGAAAGGATTAGAGAGAGCAAGTGAATGAGAAAGGTACAACTGAAGGAAGGAAGCATAAAGTGAGAAATGGGCAAAGAGAGGGCAGGGCAGAGGGAAACAAAATAAGAGAAAATGACAAACCTTGGTGGCTCACACCTATATTCCCAGCCCTCTGGCATGATGAGATAAGTGCAGTTCTAGAATTAGGTAGTGTTGAGAATGGACTGAGCAAGTGAAGACACTGTCTCTACTAAAATGTGAAAAATCATCTATGCATTATGATAGGAACCTGTAGTCATAGCCACATGGGAGACTCAGGCATGAGGATTGCCTGAATCCTGGAATCTGAGGTTGATATTATCTAGAATGAAGCTTGAGAAACTAGTATGAGCCGCATACAAAAACCGTGTCTCAAAAATACACACACACACACAGACACACACACACGTACAGATCACCAAAAAAAAAAAAAAAAATATATATATATATATATATATATTCATCATCTAAAAAGACTAGATTTACCTTGATGGTTCAGGCTAAGTACACATGCTTAAGACCTGTGAAACTATGATCAAATTGAGGCTGTAGCCAGGCATAGTAAATTTGAAAGCTTCTCTCAAATGGATGTTTTGGGGTAGATGTCAAAGATGTCCTTGAAATAGAGTTCCAGTAGAGTTGCCCGTGGAAAAGTGGGTAGGATGCTGACCCCACATAAGAGGGTGGTGTGTAGAAACCTGGCCCTGGCCAAACTGCAAAGAAACAAAAAATAGTTGCGTGTTGTGGGGAGCTCACATAGTTCCATCTACTCAGGAGGCTGAGGCAAATTAATCACTTACTCTGGGATAGGAACTTAACATGAGCTGTGATGCCACGGAACTCTACTAAGGATAGCAAAGTGAAACTCTGTCTCCAAGAATGACAGAAAGCAAAAAACAAATAGTGTCCTGCTTAAGTGACTCTAAAAAGTTACAGCAGATGTGACGCACCCTGAGTGAAAATGTTGTACAAAATGTTTACTGTTGTGCAAACTTAGTGCCGGGAATCGCAACCGGTCAATAGAATCAGTAAGGCAGAAATGAGAGATCACTTCTCTGTTTGTGGATGGAGAGCTGTTTCAAGAAGTGTGCTGTTTCAAAATCTTTGGGGATACCAGCTGAAGCGATCAGAAAAAGCTAATTATAATCTTTGACAAAAAAAAAATATTGTCTTTGACAAGAAACCTACATGGTCATCGTGGAGGACATCACAATGGGTTTTGCCCTGGGATACCAGCTTTATGCTTAACATTATTCCTGGTAAGCGTATGTACCGGCTATCTTGGTTTATGGTTGTTTTCATACTATTAGAAACTAGTGGGATTCTGTCCTCCACACTCAATTCATGCTTCCAAAATTTGTTTGTATATCTGACCAAAAGATTCAAAAACCCTTTCTTTTCTTTTCACGTCAAAAATTTGTAAGTAAGTGGAAGAGTATGGTTTATACCTCATGCTTCCCTGGGATTTTACACACCAAGAACAAAAGCTAAAATTTCAGACAGTTATTTTATAGACCTGACATGTATGTCTTACAATTCTCAGTTCTACTTTTCCTGAGATTGTATTTCATTCTCTAGAATAGACACCTTTCGGATGGTAGGTGTCCTACTGAAGTTACTCTGTCCAAATTTGGTAAAGTAATGTGTCTAGTAGTATACTTCATACCTCCAGTTATTTCCTCAGATAATGTGAGTTATCAGCCTATCTTGAAATTTCTGCATTTGTGACCTCTGGGACAGGTGTTCAACCTTTCAGCTTCTTGGCCATAGCCGAAACAAAAGAATTATGGTGGGTCACACGTTCAATACACAATCACTAATGAAACCTGATAAGAAAAAGAGAGTTCCATGAATATATGTGGTGATATCTGCCACCAGGAATATGCCAAGCAGTCCTGAAATAATGCTTATGTGTCACCGGGTCTTGAGGATTGGACACTCCCCAAAGCTCCTGATAAGATAATTTTTTAATTTGATTTCAATGAGTTTTACCACACCTTACAACAATATTTGGATGCCGTTGGAGGCGAAGGTGGACTATCCCCTGAGTTCACGTGTTGGACAAAAAACTGAGCATTAGCATGACAACCTCCATCTCCCACTCTGTTACTCCTGAAATAGAAAAGGTATTCAAGCCTTGGGGCCTTTGCCTTTAGTTATACCTACTCCAGAGAATATGTTCCATCTCCATCCATGTAATTATGAAAGTGGTAAAGTTTCCATCTGTTTTAAGGCTGTGTAATATTTCATGGTGTATATATACCACAATTTATTAATCCATTCATGTGTGGATTGCCACTTGGGTTTCTTCCATGACTTAGCAATTATGTATTTGGCTACACAAATATTCTGTTGCAAAAATCTTTGATATTTTGTGATTTTATTCGATTTTTTTCATATTCCATATAAAATGAAGATTATTTTTTGAGGTCTTAAAAATATGCCAGTAATGTTATAATAGGGATTGCTTAAAATTGCATATTTCTTAAAGTAGTATGGACTTTTTAACAATGTTGATTCTTCCCAGCCATTTCCGTGGTACTTTTTTCAATTTCTTAACATCTTCACCTATTTCTTTTCTTAGAGCTTCATATTTCTGTTTATAGAGATTTCGTTACATCCTTTGTTAGGTAAACTCTTAAATATTTAATGTTATTTGGCAATACTGTGAAAGGAATAGATGTTTTGACTGTTTTTCCATCTTTACTATTTTTGGTTTATATAAAGACTACTGATTTGTGAGTATTGATTTTTTAACCTGAGACCCTGCTGTACTCCATGATCTCTTCTAAGAGTTTTATATTTGAATACCTTGGTTGATCCTGATATATAGTCATATCATCTGGGAAGAGTGAAAGTTTGATCTCCTCTAACCCTGTATGTATACAATTGATAGCTTTTACTTGCCTGATTGTGATGGCTAGGACTTCCATGACAATGATAAAAAGAGGTGGAAACAATTGGGAACCTTGCCTTGTTCCTGATCTGAGTGAAAATTATTTCAATTTAACTTTATTCTACATGATATTGGCAATGGTTTTGCTGTGGATGGGCACTATCAGTTTAAGAAATGTCCATTCTGTATCTATTTATTTGCTTAGTTTATTTCTCCTTTTCTTTTCTTTTAATAGTGACAGAGTCTCATTTTATCACTCTTGGTAAATTGTGTTGGTGTCACATAGCTAACAGCAACCTCCAAATTCTAGATTGAGGTGATTTCCTTGCCTCAGCCTCCCAAATACTTGAAACAAAAACACATTCCACAATGCTTGGCTATTTTCTTTATTGTTCTTGAAATTTGGCCAGGCCTGTGTTTGAACCTGCTAACCTCAGTATATGAGATCAGTGCCCTACTCACTGAGACACAGGTTCAGGTCTTTGCTTAGTTAATTATTGGAGGATTTATGCAACACTGCCAAAGGGGTGTTTAAAGATCCAACAATTACGAAGCTGTAGGAAATCAAGTTGCTCATGTATGTTAGAGTCTCTCTTATAAATTTAGAGACATGCTGATGGGAGCATAAATGTAATAGTTAAAATATCATTATGTTGTGTGTTGCCCCTTACCACAGATGAAGTGCCCATTCTAATCCTTCCTTATTTGTGTTGGTTTAAGCATATTGTATCTGTGAATAAAACAGCAAGATATGTTTTTTTTTTTTACTAATTTCCAGTTGCCTGAATGAGGGATGATGATCCCTTCACCCTGAGTTTTGATATATTTTTTATGTCAAGATGAGACCCTTGTATGCAGCAGAAATCTGGACTAAGTTTTTGTATCCAGTCAGTCAACCTGTGTCTCTTCAAAGAAAAATTTAACAAATTTACATTAATTGCAAATATTGTGAAGTCTGGTAATATTTTGGGTTTTGATTTCATCAGAAGTCCAGCAGATATTTTTAATCCTTGCACCACTTTCAATGTTGGAATTTAATCAAAACTTTCTGAGTGAGTTTATTTTGGTGGTAGAGTATTGTGATGATCACTATGCAGGATAGGTCTGAGAATATCCTAAACAGTGGTTTTAGTTATGTCAAATTTCTCCAACATCTTAATGTCATTAAAATATTTAATTTCCCCATAAAAAAAAAAACTCAGTTGAACTGTATGCATGTTTTTGGGTTGAAATTTATTTTGTTTTAGGAGGTAGAAGTTTGATAACCACCTTCTTCTAGCTTGAACATTTTCAGTAGTAAGATCCTCAGTCATTCTAATATTCTCTCCATTGTAGGTTATGCTTTTCTTACATCTGGCTGCTTCCAGAATTTTCTCCTTCATTACAACTTTTGGTAGGTTAATTATGATGAGTGTGGGAGATACTTTATTTTGGTTGAGTTGTGCTGGCATTCTGAAACTGTATGCTATCTGGATTTCTGAAACTCTGGCCATATTTGGAAGAACTCCTTGATTATCTCTTGAAGTAGAGCATCTGGGCTGTATGAAGCAAAGTTTTTGGCTTCAGGAATTCCCATAAGGCCAATATTAGTTTGTTTGTTTTTTTTTAATTGTCCCAGAGCACTCTGAGAAAATGACACATTTTTTATTCCCCACATCTCTTCCTCTTTGAGAATTTGGGGGCGTTTGAAACTTACATTTTCAATGTCAGAGATACTTTGTTTTCCCTACGCCATTCTGTTACTAAGAGATTCTAATTTATTTGTCAGAACTTTGAGGGCTGCAAGATCTTGCTGCAATGTGTCAAAAACTTTGGTCACTTTGTCTTTAAATTCACTGAATTCTTAAGACTATTTTTAAAATCTTCCTTCAATTTCTAATTTCATCTTTACCTTTAATCTGTTAATCTTATTTGCCATCCAAGTATTGAATTTTATTAATGACATTGCACCTATTTGTTTAAGAATGAGAAAGACTATTGTTTCCACCTTGTTTTTCCTTTTGGAAGTTGATCTAATCTGATGATACTGGTGGCCAAAATTTTTCTACTGACTCCACCCAATCGTAACTTTCTACTGACTCCACCCAATCATAACTTTTCACCATTGGGTAATGAGCAAATATGTTGTTAGTGTGTTAGAGGCTCCTGAAATAGTGATTAAGCAGCCCTTTTCCAAAGAGCTAAAACTTGTACTAGCAGAATTTCCCCTACAGCTTTACAAAGGATGTGTAAATTACCATGGCCTAAGCTAAAGAGCTGGAAGTTGCAGTTAGTTGTAATGCAATGGCACTCTACATAGTTTGACAAAGTGAGACCATGTGTCTAAGAAAAAATATATATATAATTCAATCTATATCATGATTATTTGATTCAAATTCATGCCCTCATTATTCTCCCTATCTATAAATATTGAGATGTGGACTCAAAATCTATGATATTGCATGCTATGTGATTTTGATCTGTGAATTTTCTTACTGACTAGTTGATAAACACATAAGAGGAACTCACCTACTAAAGAAGTTCTGTATAATAATGGTTTCATTAAGTCAGTTTTGATAATTAGTTATATTAAAATATCACTGGTATAAATTAGGTGCTCATTGCATATTAAGTAAATGAATGAATAAAAATTATTTATTTCTCAGAGAAAAAATGTGGGACATCAGTAGGAGAAAAACATATTATTCACCAAAGTTTCTGTTTCATGTCTTAATTTCTGAACTTTTTTCTCAAAAATTTTCAATGACTATTTTGCCTCAGGCACCATTTAATTATTCAGGAAATATTTACTAAACTCGACAAAGCACCAGGGGAGAAATCAAAGGGAGTAAAACAAAGAAGGGGTGTGATCAGCGGAAAACCTCTGGTAACATGAATAACCAGAATAGATCAACCACCCCAACAAAAGATATGGCAGATGTAATTGAAAATCCCATTCACAAACAACTGGCTGAGATGTCAGAAATCAAATTCAGAATTTGGATGGCAAACAAGATTAACAAAATGGAACTAGGAATTGGAGGAGAAATTCAAAAGCTGTCTCACATTTACTAGGATTCACATATACCATTGTAAGATGCACCGCAGGTGTAATCTCATTAATCCCTCTCCCTCCAGTTACCTCCCCCCTCCCTTCCCTCCCTTTTCCCCTTCTCCCTATTCTTAAGTTGTAACTGGGTTATAGCTTTCATGTGAAGGTCCTACATTAGTTTCATAATAAGGGTGAGTACGTTGGGTACTTTTTCTTACATTCTTGAGACACTTTACTAAGAAGAATATGTTCCAGTTCTATCCATGTAAACATGAAAGAGGTAAAGTCTCCATCTTTTCTTAAGGCTGCATAATATTCCATGGTGTAGAACCTAGAAAATGTGGAATGTAAAAGTCTTAGTAAAATAACTAAGAAAATGCCATGAAAGCTATGTTAACTAGTGTGATGAAAATGTGTCAAACGGTCTATGAACCAAATATATGGTGCCCCATGATCATACTAATGTACACAGCTATGATTTAATAAAAACTAACTAAATAAATCAATCAATAAATAAAGATCTTAAGAAAATAGAAATTCATATTCTACCTATGTATGTTGTACATTATCCATAACATATTCTTCCTAGTAAAGTGTCTCAAGATGGAAGAAAAAGTACCCAATGTACTCACCCTTATTATGAAACAAATCTAGGAACTTAACATGAAAGTTATAACCCAGTTACAACCTAAGAATAAGGAGAAGGGGGAAAGGGTGGTGATAGAGGGAAGAGGTAGGTGGAGGGAGGGGGATTAATGAGATTACACCTGTGGTGCATCTTACAAGGGTATATGTGAATACTAGTAAATGTGGAATGTAAAGGTCTTAGCAAAATAACTAAGAAAATGCCATGAAAGCTATGTTAACTAGTGTGATGAAAATGTGTCAAACGGTCTATGAACCAAGTGTATGGTGCACCATGGTCATACTAATGTACACAGCTATGCTTTAATAAAAAATAAAAAAATTGTTAAATAAATTTTGCAAAAGAGAAAGAAAAACAAAGAAAAAGACAAAAGCTGTCTCAAGAATTTAACGAATTTAAAGACAAAATCACCAAAGACTTAGACACACTGAAGCAAGAATTTGCAGCCCTCAAAGATATGAAAAATACAGTAGAATCCCTCAGCAACAGAATGGAGCAAGCAGAGGAAAGTGTTCCTGACATTGAAGATAAAGCCTATTAATGCTCCCAAACTCTCAAAGAGGAAGAGAAATGGACATCAAAAACGGATCATTCTCTCAGAGAGCTCTGGGATAATTTGAAGAAGGCTAATATCTGAATCATTGGAATTCCTGAAACACTGAGGTGGCCTCGCTGGGCCTCCCTTCTGCATGAAATTATGAAAGATAATTTTCCAGACATGCCTAGAGATTCTGAAATACAGACAGCAGACAGCTTCTGAAACCCAGCACAACTCAATCAGAACAAGACATCCCCCAGGCATATCATAATTAGCTTCACTAAAGTTAACATGAAGAAGAAAGTTCTCAAAGCTGCCAGATGAAAGAAAGTTATTAAATACAAAGGGAAGAATATTAGAATGACTGCAGACCTCTCTTCTGAAACTTTTCAAGCCAGTAGTGGGTGGTCATTGACTTTTAATCTCCTAAAGCAAAATAACTTCCAACCCCGGATCTTGAATCCAGCTAAACTGAGTTTCATTTATGATGGAGAAATTAAAAACTTTAAGAACATTCATATGTTGAAGAAATTTGCCATAAACAAACCAGCTCTTCAGGATATTCTCAGACCTATCCTCCATAATGACCAACCCAATCCTATAATTCAAAAGTAAACTCACTCAGAAACTTCGGATCAAACTTCAACTTCCACACCGGTAAAAGGATTCAAAATGCCCTCTGAACTTTTGAAAAACTCGATACCCAAAACTTCACAAGACTTATCAATATTCTTCATTAATGTGAACGGCTTAAACTGTTCTCTAAAGTGGCATAGGTGAGCTGACTGGATACAAAAACTCAGGCCAGATATATGCTATATATAAGAGTCACATCTTAACTTAAAAGACTAAACACACTGAGGGTGAAAGAATGGTCATCCATATTTCAGGCAAATGGTAATCAGAAAAAATCAGGTGTTGCAATCTTATTTGCAGATACAATACGTTTTATCCAACAAAAGTAAAGAAGGACAAAATGGTCACTTCATATTTGTTAAGGGTAATACTCCATATGATGAGATTTCTCTCATTAATATCTATGCACCCAACCAGAATGCACCTCAATTTATAAGAGAAACTCTAACAAACATGAGCAACTAGATATCCTCCAGCTCCATAATAGTCGGAGATTTCAACACTCATTTGGCATTATTTGATCGATCCTCAAAAAAGAAGCTGAGCAAAGAATTTTAGATTAAAACCTAACCATCCAACATTTGGATTTAGCAGATATCTACAGAACATTTCATCCCAAAAAAACTGAATACACATACTTCTCATCACTCAACAGAACTTACTCCAAATTTGATCACATCTTAGGCCACAGGTCAAACCTCAGTAAATTTAAAGGAATAAAAATTATTCCATGTATCTTCTTGGACCACTATGGAATAAAACTCGAGCTGAGAAACAAAAGGAATCTCCAAACTTATACAAAAACATGGAAGTTAAGTAACCTTATGTTGAATGGTAGCTGGGTCAGAAATGAGATTAAGAAAGAAATTGCCAATTTTTTGGAACAAAACGACACAGAAGACAGGAACTACAGAACCTCTGGGACACTGCAAACACAATTCTAAGAGGGAAATTTATAGCACTGAAAGCCTTCCTCAAGAGAACGGAAAGAGAGGAAGTTAACAACCTAATGGGACATCTCAAGCAACTGGAAAAGGATGAACATTCAAATCCTAAACCCAGTAGAAGAAAATAAATAACCAAAATTTGAACAGAATTAAATGAAATTAAAAACAAAAGAATAATAACAGAATAATAAATCAAAAAACTGTTTTTCAAAAATGTCAATAAAATAGATAAACCTTAGGCCAACCTACTCAGGAAAAAAAGAGTAAAATCTCTAATCTCATCAATCAGAAACGACAAAGACGAAATAACAACAGACTGCAAAGAAATCCAAAAAAACCTTACTGAATATTACAAGAAATTTATTCTCAGAAATATGAAAATCTGAAGGAAATTGACCAATACTTAGAAGCACGTCACCTTCCAAGACTTAGCCCAATCAAGTGGAATTGTGGAACAGAACCATATCAAGTTCAGAAATAGCTTCAAACGTACAAAACCTCCCTGAAAAGAAAAGCCTGCGACCAAGTGGTTTCACATCAGAATTCTACCAAACCTTTAAAGTGGAATTAGAACCTACATTACTCAACCTGTTCTGAAAGATAGAAAAAGAAGGAAGACTATCCAACACGTTCAATGAAGCAAACATCACCATTATCCCCAAACCAGGAAAAGATCCAAGAAGAAAAGAAAACTATAGACCAATATCACTAATGAATATAGACACAATAATATTCAACAAGATCCTAACAAACAGCATCCAGAAACACATCAAACAAATTATACATCATGACCAAGTCAATTTTATCCAAGGGTCTCAAGGCATTTCAATAAATGTAAATCCATAAATGTAATTCAGGACATATACAAATTAAAAAACAAAGACCATATGGTTCTCTCAATCAATGCAGAAAAAGCCTTTGATAATACCCAACATCCCTTCATGATCAGAACACTTAAGAAAATTAGTATAAAAGGGATATTTCTTAATCTGATAGATGCCATCTACAGCAAACCCACAGCCAACATCATATTGAATGAAGTAAAATTGGTATCATTTCCACTCAGATCAGGAACCAGAAAAGGCTGCCCATTGTCTCCATTGCTTTTTTTTTTTTTTTTGAGACAGAGTCTCACTGTACCGCCCTCGGGTAGAATGCCGTGGCGTCACACGGCTCACAGCAACCTCTAACTCTTGGGCTTATGCGATTCTCTTGCCTCAGCCTCCCGAGCAGCTGGGACTACAGGCACCTGCCACAACACCCGGCTATTTTTCTGTTGCAGTTTGGCCAGGGCTGCGTCCAAACCCACCACCCTCGGCATATGGGGCCGGCGCCCTACTCACTGAGCCACAGGCACCGCCATTTTAATGGAAGTTTTAGCCACCGCAATAAGGGAATGAAAGGTAATCAAGGGTATCCATATAAGGTCAGGTCAGAAGAGATCAAACGTTCTATCTTTGCAGATGATATGATCGCATATCTGGATAAAACTAGGGACTATACTACAAAACTCTTAGAAGTGATGAAGGAATACAGCAGCGTCTCAGGTTACAAAATCAACATTTATAAATCGGTAGCCTTTATATATACCAACAATAGTCAAGTTGAAAAAACAGTATCCCATTCACAGTAGTGCAAAAGAAGATGAAATATTTGGGAATTTATCTAACAAAGGACGTGAAAGATCTCTGTAAACAGAACTATGAATCTCTAAGAAAAGAAATAGCTGAAAATGTTAACAAATGGAAAAACATACCATGTTCATGGCTGGGAAGAATCAACATTGTTAAAATGTCCATAATACACAAAGCAATATATAATTTCAATGCAATCCCAATTAAACTCCACCATCATACTTTAATGATCTTGAGAAAAAAATACTTCATTTTATATGGAATCAGAAAAAACCTCGTACAGCCAAGACATTACTCAGAAATAAAACCATAGCTGGAGGAATCATGCTACGAGACCTCAGACTATACTACAAATTGATCGTGATCAAAACAGCATGGTACTGGCACAAAAACAGGGGTAGATGTATGGAACAGAATAGAGAACCAAGAGATGAATCCAGCTACTTACTGTTATTTGATCTTTGACAAGCCAATTAAAAACATTCGGTGGGGGTGGCACCTGTGGCTCAGTCAGTAGGGCGCCAGCCCCATATACCGAGGGTAGCGGGTTCAAACCCAGCCCTGGCCAAACTGCAACCAAAAAATAGCCGGGCGTTGTGGCGGGCGCCTGTAGTCCCAGCTGCTCAGGAGGCTGAGGCAAGAGAATCGCTTAAGCCCAGGAATTGGAGGTTGCTGTGAGCTGTGTGAGGCCACGGCACTCTACCAAGGGCCATAAAGTGAGACTCTGTCTCTACAAAAAAAAAAAAAAAAAAAACTTTCGGTGGGGAAAAGATTCCCTATTTAACCAATGGTGCTGCTTGAACTGGCTGGCAACCTGTAGAAGACTGAAACTGGACCCACACCTGTCACCTTTAACTAAGATAGACTCTCACTGGATTAAAGATTTAAACCTAAGACACAAAATTATAAAAATATTAGAGGAGAGTGGAGGGAAACCCTTGAAAAATCGGTTTGAGCGAGTTTTTTATGAGGACGACCCCCCATGCAATTGAAACAGCTTCAAAAATGCACTACTGGGACTCGATCAAACTAAAAAGCTTCTGCACAGCCAAGAACACAGTAAGTAAAGCAAGCAAACAGCCCTCAGAATGGGAGAAGATATTTGCAGTTTATGTCTCTGACAAAGTTTTAATAACCAGAATCCACAGAGAACTCAAACGCATTAGCAAGAAAAAAACAAGGGATCCCTTCACAGGCTATGCAAGAGATTTGAAGAGAAACTTCTCTGAAGAAGACAGGCGCATGGCCTTCAGACATATGAAAAAATGCACCTCATCTTTAATCATCAGAGAAATGCAAATCAAAACTACTCTAAGATATCTAACTCCAGAGAGACTAGTCTATATCACAAAATCCCAAGACCAAAGATATTGGCGTGGATGAGGAAAAATGGGAACACTTTTGCACTGCTGGTGGGAATGCAAATTATTACATTCATTTTGGAAAGATATATGGAGAATACTTAGAGAGCTAAAAATAGAACTGCCATTCAATTCTGTAATTCTTCTACTGGGCATATACCCTGAAGACCAAAAATCACATCATAACAAGATATTTGCACCAGAATGTTTATTTCAGCCCTATTCATACTTGCTAAGTCATGGAGAAAATCCAAGTGCCCATGGATCCACAAATGGATTAATAAATTGTGGTATATGTACACATGGAATCTTATGCAGCCTTAAAGAAAGATGGAGACTTTACCTCTTTTATGGAACTGGAACTGGAACTGGAACTGGAAAATATTCTTCTTAGTAAAGTATCTCAAGAATGGAAAAAAAAGTACCCAATGTACTCACCCCTACTATGAAACTAATTTAGGGCTTTCACATGAAAACTATAACCCTGTTACAAACTAAGAATAGGGGAATGGGGAAAAGGAGGTGAGGGAGTGGGGAGCTGGGTAGAGAGAGGGGGACAGGCGGTATCACACATAAGGTGCATCTTCCAAGGATATATGTGAAAGTTAGTAAATGTAGAATGTAAATGTCTTAGCACAATAACTAAAAAATGCCAGGGAAGCTATGTCAACCAGTGTAATTAAAATGTGTCTATCGTTTTATGAAGTTAGTGTATGATGTCCCATGATAATATCAATGTACACAGCTATGATTTAATAAAAAAATAATAATAATAAAATAAAAGCTCTGGAAAAAACTACACAAAAATTTACTATTCCAGGATACAGCCTCAATTTGGTCATAGTTTGATGGGTCTTAAGTTTTTCTGCTTTGCTTGAACAATCAAGGTAATTCAAGTCTTTGTAGATGATTAAAATCTTTGTTGGTTGGTAAGTTTGTCTGTGTATGAATGTTTGTATGAGTATTTTTTAGGTACAGTTTCCAAATGGGGACCAGGTTACTCTTTTGTTAACTGATTCTAGATATAGAAACCTCAAACTCCATGTTTCAGGCCATCCTTCTGTCAAAGACTCTCATGTGGCTAGGATTACGCATGCCTCACACAACGCGACAGGGTCTGAGTCTTCCTTAATTTGTTCTCCCTCCTTCAGTAACACCACTCAGCATATAGCCTGTGAGAGTTGTGAGCCACAAGGTTGATCATATTTTCTTTCTTTGTTTCCCTCTGTCCTCCCTCTATTCTCCCCTCCCTCACTTCATCCTTCCCTCCTCCAATTCTCTCTCTCATTTACTTACTCTCTCCATTCTTATCCTTTTTTGTCATTGTTTTATTGTTTATTAAGTCATCTATAGTTAGATTTTCAATACCTTTATACCTTTGTGGGATTTGATGTATTGATTATTTGTAAAAATTGGAGTGCTTAGATCCACCTATTTAGCACAGCTTGTACCTCATTTACTTAATCATTGTGTTAAGATATTTGTGTTCATTACTTGATACATTTGACTTGTACCCTTGAAATATGCTTCATAGGTGAGACTCCATCATGAAACCTTCCTTTCTCAAAACAGCCCCCTCCTTTCCCATATTTCTCCTCTTCTTTTCTTCCTCTCAGTTTATAGTTGGGCTTCACCTCTCATATGAAAATGGGAGTGATTATAAATTGATTGAATAGTAGTACTGAGTACATTGGATATTGTATCAGTATCTGCAATTCCTGAGATACTTTACCCAGAATATTTTCAATTTCCCTGCTTTGCAACATAAAAGAGGTAAGTCTCCATCTGTTTTTAATGTGGCATAGCATTCTATGGCATACATATACCAGAATTTAATGATCTATTTATGGGTCGATGGGCACTTGGATTTCTTCCAAGTCTTGAAAACTATGAATTGGGGTACAATGAACAATCTGGTGCATATAGCTTTGTTTCCAATTGATTTTTGGGCTTCTGGATATACACCCAGTAGAGGTATGCAGGATAAAATGGGAGGTATACATTTATTTATTTATTTTACTAAGTCAATTACACATAGATCATTAATACATTTATGCATATGTTGGGTACAATGTTTTGATTATTTTATAATATCTGACATCCTTAGTTCAAACTAATTAATATAGCTGTCCCATCATTTACTTGATTATTGTGTTTAGACATTTATTTTCTACACTTTACAGATTTTACTTGAACCCTTGTCATGTACTCCATAGGTGTGATCCCAAAATTTACATTCCCTCTATCAAACCTCTCCCCTCCCATTCCTACTCACTTCATTTCTCTCCTTCATTCTGAGCTATAGTTGTGTTCTATCTTTCATAACAAAGTGTGAGTAAATATAAGTAGATTTCATAGAAATACTGAGAACTAGGGGTAATTTTTCCTCCATTTTTGAGATTATATACTCAAGAGAATATATTCCAGTTCTCTCCATGTAAACGTAGAAGAGGCAAAGTCTCCATCTTTTTATTTATTTATTTATTAAACAAGAGCTCTGTACATTAATGCAATCATGGGGAACCATACACTGGTTTCGTACAGTATTTGACATATTTTCATCACACTGGTTAACATAGCATTCTGGCATTTTCTTAGTTTTTGTGATAAGACATTTATATTCTATATTTAGTAAGAGTCTTTGCAGATTATGTCTCCAACAAAGGTTTAATAACAAGAATCCACAGAGAACTCAAACATATTAGCAGAAAAAGTACAAGTGATCCCATCTCAGTCTGGGCAAGGGACTGGAAGAGGAACTTTTCTGAAGAAGACAGGCGCACGGCCTATAAACATATGAAAAATGTTCACCATCCTTAATTATCAGAGAAATACAAATCAAAACTACTTTGAGATATCATCTAACCTCAGTAACATTAGCCCATATCACAAAATTTCAAGACCAGAGATGTTGGCGTGGATGTGCAGTAAATGGGACACTTGTACACTGCCTGGTGGGAATGCAAAGAAATATGTTCCTTTTGGAAAGATGTTTGGAGAACACTTAAAGATCTAAGAAGAGACCTTCCATTCATTGCTACAATTCCTCTTCTAGGTATATATGCATAAGACCAAAAATCACATTATAACAAAGATATTTGTACCAGAATGTTTATTGCAGCCCAATTTATAGTTGCTAAGTCATGGAGAATGTCCAAGTCTCATTGTTCCACAAATAGATTAATAAATTGTGGTATATGTACTCCATATTTTTTTAAGTTTGCATAGTATCCTTGATATACATATACCACAATTTATTAATCCACTCATGGGTCAATGGGCACTTGGGCTTATTTTATGAGTTGGCCATTAAAAATTGAGCTGCAATGAATAATATGGTGTAAATATCGTTTTTTTGCAAAGTGAATTTTGGTCTTTAGATGCAAGGTACTATTTTGCATGCCCACGAGAATTGACAAAGTGTTCCCTTTTCTCCATATCCACACCAACATCTGTAGTTTTGGGATTTTCTGATGTGGGCTACTCTTATTGGAATTAGATGATATCTCAAAGTGGTTTTGGTTTGCGTTTTTCTGAAGATTAAAGATTGTGACCTTTTTTTCATGCGTCTGTAAACCATGTGCCTGTCTTTATCAGAGAAGCTTCTATTCATGTCTTTTGTCCATGATGAAATGGAATCAATTGTTCTTTCTTATTAATAAGTTTGAGTTCTCTGTGGATTCTGCTTATTGCCACGGACCACCCTGTCGGTGGGCTCCAGTCCGAGGGAAAGCAGGGAGAAGGAACGAGGAAGGTTGAGAGATCGGCGGAGGAATGACAGTCTGGCACACTACGGGTTAAAGTATGCAGCTGCAAATTTTACTGAGAGTATATGTTGGTATTTATACATTTTTTTTCCAAGGTTCAAACAATGCAATCTTCATTCTGCTTATGCTTGTAAATTATCTTTGTGTCTGCATATGCGGTTTATCATGCATTACATGTTTTCAAGGTTTTGCTCTCCGGAGGGAGGTGGTTTATCAGTAACACCTGCTTACTCCCTCTTCAGGAATGTCAAGGCTTACAACTCTTCTCAGTTCTGCAACTCTTTTCAGTTTCTTATGATTTTATTTTTAAAACAGCTGGACATATTCTTTTATGTATAATGCTTGACTACTTCTATATATATTTTCTATATATTTTTACTCTTATTAGTAACTATACTTTGATTCATAATTGATTGTTTGTCAAACATTAAACTACTCTATTGATTTGTATTACATATGAAAATTAGTGAAGTAAGATGTTTGAACAAATCCTTATTGTGGGAGGTTATGTCTTGTAAAAGTTCTGCTTATGCATTCATTCTGTTTTTTCTGTCTCCACTGATATTTATGGTGGGAAAAACCTCTTTGTGTGTTCATTAGTGGTGCCACTGAGTCTAGCAAGCTCATGAGGTTGTGTTATATTTGGATCAACAGTGTATTGTGTTCATTCTTAAGAAAGTACATATTGATAGTTTATCAGAACAAACAGACTTCTGGTACAGAATGACAAACACATGAATAGATGCCACAATCTTTAAACTTAAGCGGGTAACTGAGCATGCTAGGCAACATTTCTGATGCTGTGCATACTGGGGGCGCTGGGGGCTAAGCTCCGTGGAGCACAATCCACCTTCCCGTCGTTCTAGAACGCGGACAGCGCTGCCTCACTATGGCTGTGGTGCCGTGGGTGCGGCAGCTTATTAGACCTTCGTCAGAAATATAATTTGCAAAAATCCTCTCCTATTCTGAGGGCTGTCTATTTGCTTTCCTTATTGTGTTAGTGGCAGTGCAGAAGATATTTGGTTTGATCAGAATCCAGTAATGTATTTTTGGTGTTGCTTCAATTGCCCCAAGTGTCCTCCTCATAAATTATTCTCCTAGGCCAATTTCTTTCAGTGTTTTTCATCCACTCTCTCCAATAATTTTTATAGTTTCATGTCTTAAGTTTAAGTACTTTAACCAGTGAGAGTCAATTTTTGTATAGGAGAAAGGCGTAGGTCCAATTTCAGTCTTCTACAACTCAACAGACAATTCACACAGCACCATTTTTTAAATAGTGAATCGTTCCCCCAATTTGAATTTTTTTATTTTCTTATGAAAGACCAAATGATGATAAATATATGGATTCATATCTTGGATCTCAATTCTGTTCCATTCTTGTTTAAAACTCTGTTCTTGTGCCAGTTCTATAACATTTTCATTACTATAGATTTATAGTATAATCTGAAGTCGTTAGCGTGATAGCTCCAAATTTACATTTTTTCTCTGAATAATTTTTGGCTATTCGAGATTTTTTTTCATATGAAGTATTAATTTTTCCAGATGCTTAAATTATGACAGAGGTACTTTAATAGGGATTACTTTAGATCTATAGATCTATACGTTGAGAGCATAATGATGGACAGCTGTAACACTTACCTCAGCTCTCCTGAATCAACAGGTGAGAGTGAGTGAGATAGATATTTCCTGGCATAGAATATTAATGTAGAGAGGTAGTTTGGGGTTGTGTTTGAAAGTAGTGGATTGCTGGACTTGCAATGTAATCCAGAGCTGCAGAGTCTGCCAGAAAAATGTGTGTGAAGCTGCTGAAGCAGTGGCCAGGGTCCAGTGTAGCTGACAATCAGCCACTCCCATACAGAAGACAATTATCAGTTCATGGGAAGACTGGGTGTTGTGAGGAAAAATTGGTGAATTGTGCACTACTCATCAGAATTTGGCAGCCAGAAAAGGGAGCCATTTATATTGGCACCACCAGGGCTAGGTGGCCAGTGACACAATAAGACGAAACCAATAACTGAATGGTACATCTCAAGCAACTTGAAAAGAAAGAACATTCAAACTCTAAACCAGTAGAAGAAAAGAAATACCCCCAATTTAGAGCAGAATTAATAAAATTAACAACACAAGAATTATACAACAGATCAATGAATGAAAAGGTTGCTTTCTTGAAAATGTTGATAAAATAGATAGAAATAAAAGAATAAAATATCTTTTCATCAATCTATAATGACAATGATTGGATAACCACAGATATTGCACAAATGGAAATGTACTTAATGGATCTTACAAAAACTTCAATTTACAGAAATATGAAAATATGAAGGATGTTGACTAATACATGGATTCATGCCACCTTCCTAGACTTAGCCATAAACAAGTGAAAACTTTGAACAGGCCTATGTCAAGTTCTGAAAAAACATTAGCTATACAAAATTTTTCCAGAAAGATAAGCACGGGATCAGATGTCTTCACATTAGAATTCTACCAAACTTTAATTTGGAAATACTACCCATATTACACAACCTTTTTTAAAATATAGAAAAAGAAAAAGTATTTCCCAACACATTGTATGAATCAAACATCACCCTGATCCCCTAACTAGGAATAGACCCCAAAAGAGAAGAAAATTATAGACCAATATCTCTAATAAATATTGATGCAAAAATATTAATTAAGAAGGAATATTTCTTAAACTGATAGAGTACATCTCTAAAAATCCACAGCCAATTATATTTTTAATAGAATAAAATTGAAAAACTTTTCTACTCAGATTAGAAACCAGGCAAGGTTGCTCATTATCTCTACTGCTTTTAAACATGGTAATGGAAATTTTAGCCATACCAAACAGGCAAGAGAAAGCTATCAAGGATAGGATGAGAAAAGATCAAACATTCACTCTTCGCAGATGATATGATCATATACCTGGAAAACCCCAGGGACTCCATCACAAAACTTTTAGAAATAATCAAGGAATGCAGAGGCATCTCAGCCTACAAAATGGATACTCACAATTCAATGGCATTAATATTAGCCAACATTAGTCAAGCTGAAAAAAACAGTCGTGGGCTCTATTCTCTTTACAGTAGTACCTAAGAAAATGAAATATCTGAGGGTGTATCTATCAAAATATGTGAAAGATATGTATAAAGAAAACTCTGAAACTCTGATAGAAGCAATAGCCAAAGATGGCAACAAATGTAAAAACATACCATGCTCATGCTCAAACCATTAGAAAGATTTAATGCCAACCCCTTTAAACCACCTGTGTCATACTTTAAAAATTTGGGAAAACTATAACTTTATTTTATATGGAAACAGAAAAAACCTCAAATAGGAATCTTACTCAGAAATAATAATAAAAGAAAAATCGTGGGATTACGCTACCAGTACTTCAGATTATACCATAAATCTATAGTGATCAAAACAACATGCTTTTGACACTGATGATAGATGTATGGAACAGAATTTAAAAACAAGAAATGAATCAATACACTTATCATCATTTGATCTTCAATAAACCTATCAAAAACTAAAATTGGTGTAAAGACTCCCTATTTAACAAAAAGTGCTGGGTAAATTGGATGGTGACTTGTAGAACACTAAAACTGGACTCAAGCTTTCACCTCTAACAAAAATTGAATCTCACCGAACAAAAAATGTGAACCTAAGACATGAAACCATAAAGATTTTTGGAAATATTTTAGGAGAAAAACTTGAAGAAATTGGCCTGGGAGAAACTTTACGAGGTGGATCCCCAGGGCAATTGAAGCAATATGAACAATACATTACTTGGATGTAATCAAACAAAAAAATCTTATGCACTGCCACGAACACAGTAAGTAAAGCATGTAAACTGCCCTCAGAATGGGAGAGTATATTTTCAGGTTAATGTTTCTGACAAAGGTCTGATACCCAGAATCAGACTTTTTTTCAGATTCAGAGAACCCAAATGTTTTAATAAGAAAAGAACAAATGATCTCATTTTACTATCAGCAAGAGACCTGAACAGAAGCTTCTCTGAAGAAGATTGGTGCATGGTCTACAGACAGATGAGAAAATGTTCATCATCTTTAATCATCAGAGAAATGCAAATCAAAACCACTTTGAGATACCATCTCACTTCAGTAAGAGTAACTCACATAACAAAATCCCAAAAGTACAGCTGTGGGCGTGGGTGTGGAGAAAAGGAAACCCTTTTCCACTGATGCTTGGAATGCAAACTAATATGTTCCTTTTGGAAAGAAGTTTGGAGAACACTCAGGGATATAAAAATTGACCTACCATTGGATCCTTCAATTTGTCTAGTAAGAGTGTACCCAAAAGACCAAAAATAATTTGCAAAAAAAAATATTTGCACCAGATTATTCATTGCAGCTGTATTCAAATAGCTCAAGTCATGGAAGAAGTACAGAGACTTTACCTCTTTTATGTTTACATGGGCTCCTGGATCATATTCTCTTGAGTAATGTATCTCAAAAATGGGGGAAAAATTATCCAACCTACTCAGTACTTCTAAAAAAACATATATGTACTCTCTCTTTCTTATGAAAGATAGAACACAACTGTACCGCAGAATGAAGGAGAGAAATGGATTGGAAAGGGACAGGAGCGGGAGGTTTCATGGTGGGCAAATGGTGGGACCACACCTATGGAGCATATTGCAAGGGTACAAGTGAAATCTATCAATTGTAGACCATAAATTCCTTAACACAATAATTAAGTAGATGAAGAGAAAGCTATGTTGATAGTTTTGATATCGGCATGTCAGATTGCATTAAAAATGAACACATTGTACCCCAAATACGCATCAATGTATTCATGAACTATGTGTATATGACTTAATTAAAAAAAATAAATAAATACGTGCATTACTTGGAAAGTATAGACATTTTTTAAATGTTGATTCTTCCTTTTTTTTAATTTTTTTTTATTTTTTATTTTTTTATTATCTCAGTGGTTAACATAGCCTTTCCTAGCCATGAGCATGGTATATTTTTCCATTTGTTAACATATTTAGATATTTCTTTTTCCAGAGTTCCACAGTTCTCTTTATAGAGATCTTTTTCATCCTTTGTTATTTACATTCCTAGACATTTCATCCTCTTTGGCAGTATTGTAAAGAGAATAGAGCCCTTGAAGATTCAAATACATAACTCCTACAAGTGATCAAAAAATACAGCAGTGTCTCAGAACGCAGTGTCTCCATCCTTTCCTTTCATTCATTTCTTTCTTTCTTCTATCACTCTTCTCTACACCTTAAGGGAAACTTCTCTAGAAACAAACTGTACAAGTGATCTCTGAATGTGTACTCTTGAAGTATATACTTGAAATGTATTAATTGTAGAGTGTGTGAAGTATATCTGAATAGAGTTATTATTTTTTAATGCACTGGTTTTTATTTATGTGGAAAATAGAGAAATAAATTCCCCAAAACATAAGCATGTATGAGTACTGTACCTCATACCTAAATTCCAGCAATTTCAAAGACCAAGGCAGAAAGATCACTGGAAGCTAAGGGTCTGAGACCAGACTGACCAACCTAATAAGACCACACTTGTCTACGAAATAAGTGCAAAATTTCCCCAGCAGTGGTGGCATGTGTGTGTACTCTCAGCTTCTGAGAAGCGTAAACTCAGGAGCATAACTTGAGCTTAGAAGTTTTCATTTCCTCGAACTATTATGGTACCAATGTATTTTTCAGGGAAAAGGTGGGTAACACAGTATGCAAACTATGATATGGATACTGTAAAGTTGCAGGATTATTCCAGTAGCATACAAAATATTTTGTATACGTATCCCAAATGGGATTTATTACTAGGACTGTCAGTCCAGTTTAATATGGAAAAATCAATTATTAGAAGACACTATAATAAAAAAATCAATAAGGAAAAGCACACAGTAGCCTCAAGCGACACAGAAAAGGCTTTTGACAGAGGCAACATATCTCCTTGATAAAATCTTTTAAAAATTTTAGATGAGGGGAGATGCCTGTGGCAGGTTAAATAAAAGCCTTTCCCAGGAAAACTGCAACAACAAAAAATCTTAGATAAGAAGTGAATGTCTTTAGGAATGCTACTGGGATTTACAGATGAGTGGACACATATAACATGCTATATTCACAACGATGCAATGTTTTTCAACAATCAAAAGGAATGAAGTGCACATTTATCTTACAATAGGAAAGAACCTTAAAATCATTATTATAAGGGAACAAGGCAACTTTTTTTTTTAATATAAGATTACATTTGTAGTTCTACAATGACAGAGGTTTTAGCATAGAGGACATGCTAAACCCAGACCAAATACCTTTGATATGCCATCTGGAAAATAGAATTTAACTTTATAGCAACTGTGAGAAAAAAATACATTTTTTCTTAAATGCTATTTATAAATAATTTCCATCAAATCTGTAATCCCAGTTGTTGATGTTTTAAAATTTAAAAGCTGTATAAAGATTTTTATTAAGATACTACATGTTTATATGTTCTTTTTTTATTAGTATGGCAAAGAACAACCAGAAGTAGATGGATAAATCATGGAAATTAAAAAAAAAAACAAACAAAAAACAGACTTTTCATTTTAGTTTATTATTTCATCTTTCTCCCTCAACCAGTCTTATTTCAGGACCATTGACAAGGAGCTAATTGGTTGGATTGAGTTTCTTCTCTTTATCCATTGCTGGCTAGTCTCTAATGGAAATCCTAGTGAGCTACAAACCAGACAAACAAACAGGCCAGTAGTTTGGAAGAGGAAAAGAGGCATCGGGCATGTAAAGTCTATTGTTCTTCTAGTGAACTAAATATGTTTAATTGTAGCAGCAATGCCATAAATACACCTGGCACAAGTCTGTTAGTCTGCCTCATTTCAATCCCGTCTTTTTGGGTCACTCTGCCTTCACCATACCTGTGAGTCTCAGATTTTTTATTTCATTCATTAATGATGGCAGAGATTTCATTCCAGTCATCTGCCCTTTAGGAAGATAGATATATATGATTTTTTTTTAAAGCTCAGTAGTCGTTGAGCTTTGGAAGAACGATACTGACCTTATTGCAATAAAAATATTTTTTTGATTAAATCATAGCTGTGTAAATTGATATATTCATGGGGCATCATTCACTAGCTTCACAGACCGTTTACCAAGTTTCACATATAACCTTGTGAGATGCACCGCTGGTGTAGCCCCACCAATCCCCTTCCCTTTACCCACCTCCGCCCTCCCTCCCCTCCCTTTCCCCTATTTTTAGGTTGTATCTGGGTTATAGCTTTCATGTGAAAACCCTAAATTAGTTTCATAGTAGGGCTGAGTACATTGGATACTTTTTATTCCATTCTTGAGATACTTTACTAAGAATGTGTTCCAACTCCATCCATTTAAACAAGAAAGAGGTAAAGTCTCCATCATTCTTTAAGGCTGTATAATATTCCATGGTGTACATATACCACAATTTATTAATCCATTTGTGGATTGATGGGCACTTGGGCTTCTTCCATGAATAGCAATTATGAATTGGGCTGCAATAAACATTCTGGTACAAATACCTTTGATATGATGTGATTTTTGGTCTTCTGGGTATATGCCCAGTAGAGGGATTTCAGGATTGAATGGCAGATATATCTTTAGATCTCTAAGTGTTCTCCATATACCTTTACAAAAGGAATGTATTAACTTGCATTACCACCAGCAGTGCAGAAGTGTTCCTTTTCTCCACATCCACGCCAACATCTCTGGTCTTAGGATTTTGTGATATAGGCTAGTCTCACTGGAGTTAGATGGTATGTCAAAGTAGTTTTGATTTGCATTTCTCTGATGATTAAAGATAATGAACATTTTTTCATATGTCTGAAGGCCGTGCACCTGTCTTCTTATGAGAAGTTTCTCTTCAAATCCCTTGCCCAGCCTGCAAAAGGATCCCTCGTTATACCTTGCTAATGCGTTTGAGTTCTCTGTGGATTCTGGTTATTAAACCTTTGTCAAAGACAAAACTTGCAAATATCTTCTCCCATTCTGAGGGCTGCTTCCTTGCTTTGCTTACTGTGTTCTTGGCTGTGCAGAAGCTTTTTAGTTTGATGAAGTCCCAGTAATGTATTTTTGAAGTGGCTTCAATTGCCCGGGTGGTCCTCCTCATAAAATACTCACCCAGACCGATTTATTCAAGGGTTTTCCCTGCACTCTCCTCTAGTATCTTTATAGTTTCATGTTTTAAGATTAAATCTTTGATCCAGTGAGAGTCTATCTTAGTTAATACACTAAGAAAGGTGAGGGTCCAGTTTCAGTCTTCTACAGGTTGCCAGCCAGTTTACCCAGCACCATTTGTTAAATAGGGAATCTTTTCCCCACTGAATGTTTTTAATTGGCTTGTCAAAGATTAAATAACGTAAGTAGCTGGATTCATCTCTTGGTTCTCTATTATGTTCCAGACATCTACTTCTCTGTTTTTGTGCCAATACAATGCTGTTTTGATCACTATCGATCTGTAGTATAGTCTGAGGTCTGGTAGTGTAATTCCTCCTTTTTGTTTTAATTTCTGAGTAATGTCTTGGCTATTTGAGGTTTTTTTCTGATTCCATATAAAACGAAGTTTTGTTTTTTCAAGATCTTTAAAGTATGACAGTGGAGCTTTAATAGGGATTGCATTGAAATTATATACTGCTTTGGGTAGTATGGACATTTTAAGAATGTTGCTTCTTTCCAGCCATGAGCATGGTATGTTTTTCCATTTGTTAATATTTTCAGCTGTTTCTTTTCTTAGAGTTTCATAGTTCTCTTTATAGAGATCTTTCACATTCTTTGTTAGATAAATTCCCAAATATGTCATCTTCTTTGGCACTACTGTGAATGGGATAGAGTCCTTAATGGTTTTTTCAACTTGACTATTGTTGGTATATATAAAGGCTACCAATTTATGAATGTTGATTTTGTAACCTGAGACGCTGCTGTATTCATTGATCACTTCTAAGAGTTTTGTAGTAGAGTCTCTAGTGTTTTCCAGATATACAATCATATCATCTGCGAAGAGCGAAAGTTTGATCTCTTCTGACCCTATATGGATACCCTTGATCGCCTTTTCTTCCCTAATTGCAGTGGCTAAAACTTCCATTACAATGTTAAAAAGCAATGCAGACAATGGGCATCCACGTCTGGTTCCTGATCTGAGTGGAAATGATTCCAATTTAACTCCATTCTATATGATATTGGCTGTGGGTTTTCTGTAGATGGTCTATATAAGTTTAAGAAATGTCCCTTCTATACCCATTTTCTTAAGTGTTCTGATCACTAAGTGATGCTGGATATTATCAAAAGCTTTTTCTGCATCAATTGAGAGAATCATAGGGTCTTTGTTTTTTAATTTGTTTATGTGCTGAATTACATTTGTAGATTTACGTATATTGAACCAGCCTTGAGACCCTGGGATAAAACTTATTTGGTCATGATGTATAATTTGTTTTATGTGTTGCTGGATTCTGTTTGTTAGGATCTTGTTGAATATTTTTGCATCTATATTCATTAGAGATATTGGTCTATAATTTTCTTTTCTTGTTGGGTCTTTTCCTGGTTTGGGGATCAGGGTGATGTTTGCGTCATAGAACGTGTTATGTAGTCTTCCTTCTTGTTCTACATTTTGGAACAGGTTGAGTAATATAGGAATATATATTCCTAGTAATATAAGAATAATATAGTAATTCCTCTTTAAAAGTTTGGTAGAATTCTGACGTGAAACCATCTGGTCAAGGGCTTTTCTTTTTACAGAGGTTTTGTATGGTTGATGCTATTTCTGAACTTGATATGGGCCTGTTCAACATTTACACTAGATTCTAGCTAAATCTGGGAAGGTAATGTGCTTCCAAGTATCGGTCAATTTCATTCAAATTTTCATATTTCTGAGAGTACAGTTTCTTGTAATATTCATTAAGGATTGTTTGTATTTCTGAGGAGATTAGAAATTTTACTCTTTTTATCCCGATTAGGTTGGCCAAAGGTTTATTTATTTTATTGACCTTTTTGAAAAACCATCTTTTTAATTTATTGATCTGTTGTATTATTTTTTTCTTTTCAATTTCATTTAATTCTGCTCTAATTTTGGTTGTTTCTTTTCTTCTACTGGGTTTGGGGTTGGAACGTTCTTCCTTTTCCAGTTGCTTGAGATGTCCCATTAAGTTGTTAACTTCTTCTCTTTCCGTTCTCTTGAGGAAGACTTTCAGTGCTATAAATTTCCCTCTTAGAACTGCCTTTGCATTGTCCCATAGGTTCTGATAATTTGTGTCTTTATTATTGTTTTGTTCCAAAAAATTTTTGATTTATTTCTTAATCTCATCTCTGACCTAGCCATCATTCACCATTAGGTTATTTAACTTCCATGTTTTTGTATGAGTATGCAGGTTTCTGCTGTTACTCAGCTCAAGTTTTATTCCATGGTGGTCCGAGAAGATGCATGGAATAATTTGTATTTTTTTAAATTTACTGAGGTTAGACTTGTGACCTAAGATGTGATCAATTTTGGAGTAAGTTCCATGGGCTGATGAGAAGTATGTGTATTCAGTTTTGTTGGAATGAAATGTTCTGTAAATGTCTGCTAAATCCAAATGTTGGATGGTTAGGTTTAAATATAAGATTTTTTTCCTGAGCTTCTTCTTAGAGGATCAATCCAACACTGCCAAAGGAGTGTTGAAATCTCCATCTATTATGCAATTGGAGGAAATCAAGTTGCTCATGTCTGTTAGAGTTTCTCTTACAAATTGTGGTGTATTCTTGTTGGGTGCATAAATATTAATAATTGAAATCTCATTGTTTTAGTATTACCCTTAACAACTATGAAGTGACCATTCTTGTCTTTCCTTACTTTTGTTGGTTTAAAGCCTATTGTATCTTCAAATAAACTTGCAACACCAGCATTTTTCTGATTACAACTTGTCTGAAATATGGATGACCATCCTTTCACCCTGAGTCCGTTGTATTTTAAGTTAAGATGTGACTCTTGTATGCAACAGATATCTGGCCTGAGTTTTTGTATCCAGTCAGCTAACCTATGACTCTTTAAAGGACAGCAGTTTACGCTGCTCACAATAATGAAGAATATTGATAAGTCTGGTGATGTATTGGGTATCGAGTTTTTCAAATGTCCAGTGGGCATTTTTAATCCTTTCACCAGTGTGGAAATTGGAGTTTGATACAAAGTTTCTGAGTAAGTTTGCTTTTATGGTATAGGATTGGGTTGTTTATTGTGGAGGATAGGTCTGAGAATATCCTGAAGAGCTGGTTTGGTTATGGCAAATTTCTTCAACATATGAATGTCATTAAAGTATTTAATTTCTCCTTCATAAATGAAACTCAGTTTAGCTCAATACAAGATCCGGTGTTGAAAGTTATTTTGCTTTAGGAGATTAAAAGTCAGTGACCACCCTCTTCTGGCTTGTAAAGTTTCAGCAGAGAGATCTGCAGTCATTCTAATATTCTTCCCTTTGAAGGTAATGGTATTCTTTCTCCTGGCAGCTTTCAGGATTTTCTTTTCCATATTAACTTTATTGAAGTTAATTATGATATGCCTGGGGGATGTCTTATTGGGGTTCAGTCGTGCTGGGGTTCTGAAGCTGTCCGTTATCTGAATTTCAGTTTTTCTAGCCATGTCTGGAAAATTCTTTCATAATTTCATGCAGAAGGGCCTCTGTGCCCAGCGAGGCCACTTCATCTGTTTCTGGAACTCCTATGATTCAGATATTCACCTTCTTCGAATTATCCCAGAGCGCTCTGAGAGAATGATCCATTTTTGCTCTCCATTTCTCTTCCTCTTTGAGAGTTTGGGAGCATTCAAAGGCTTTATCTTTGTTGTCAGAAATCCTTTCTTCTGCTTGCTCCATTCTGTTGCTGAGGGATTCTACTGTATTTTTCATATCATGGAGGGCTGCAAATTCTTGCTTCAGTGTGTCTATGTCTTTGGTGGTTTTGTCTTTAAATTTGTTAAATTCTTGAGACAACTTTTGAATTTCACCTCGAATTCCTAATTCCACTTTTTTAATCTTGTCTGCAATCCAAATTCTGAATTTGATTTCTGACATCTCAGTCAATTGTATATGAATGGGATCTTCAATTGCATCTGCCATGTCTTTCCTTGGAGGGGTTGATCTATTCTGGTTACCAGAGTTTTTCCGCTGATTCCGTCCCATGGTTGTTTTACTCCCTCTGATTTTTTCCCCTGGGGCTTTGTCGAGAGCATGTACAGTGTTATGGCCTGAGAAACTGAGGCTCTGTCTGGTGTGGTGGGGCTAAGTGGTTCTGTCTTGTTTTCAGCTGGTTTCTTTTCCACCCTAGTGAAACAGATAGTGTGGTTTGAAGACTCAGCTGTGGAGAAATATCAGCAACTAAGTCACCCCACCCACCACCGGCAAACAATTGGAAAATAAAAATCAAACCTTCCTGCCACAGTGCACCAAGGGCACCACCTGATTTGTCCTCAGGTGATTTGTTCAGTTCAAAACGTCCAAATCAATTGTCTCATTCTGCACCTGTCTCAGCTGAGAGAGTTTAAGAGGTCTCTGAGAACTGGATCACAGGGGGTCTGGTGACTACTCTGGTGTGGCTTTCTCCAGTGCTGCATGGAGTCAGGGAGAGCCACCCAGCCAACCGATCAGTCTGGGAAGGTTGATGCCTCCTTCCCCACCTTGCACCACTGTCACACCCAGTAACTGATAGCCCTGCAATTGGCTGACCTAGTTGCCTGTAGTGAATCAGTACTCCAGGAGTTTGCATCTTCCTGAATCACAAGGACTTCTGCCAGGGCGCTGCGCTCTGCCTCTCTCTAGCAGGAGGAGTTGAGGCCTGACAACCTTGGGTGCTTGATGAAAGTTGGGGGCTTTTCACTCTGTCCAGTCTCGCCTCTGATTAATGTTACTGACAGAACAGAACAGAACAAGTCTGCGGTTCCCCTGCAGATGAAAAGCTGAATTGAGTGCCAAAACAGCTTATCTTTGCTCTTGTATTGTCTATAGGCTAACGATCCCCTGAGGGCCAGGTGCATCTTAGGTTTAGTAAAGTGGACATCTGGGTCAGCCCCACCCTGGGAGTTTCCCAGATTTGCAAGTTGGAGTTGCCTCAGGCAAATCCTATACTCAGAGTCTCTGGTTGCCCAGGGAGAAAGGGGTTGTGGCTTCTGAATATTCGGTAGTAAGCTGTATTGCTAGCAAAAGAGGGCTGCTGTTTTATGACTCAGGCAACCACTGCTCCAATGTAGCTCCCTTCTGGCCAACTGTCCTCTCTCTGCTCCCATATCCCAGAGTCTGCACAGACTGGCTGCAGCCCATCAGTGTCAACACCCCTCGAGCAATCACCCAAGAGTCTGGAACCCTGGGAGTCAGGCCTCCAGACCTTGGAGCAAGAGCAGAGGGGAGTGCGGGGAGCGCTGTGAGCCTGGGGTTGTGGGCACAGAACACACACAGCTTTACACATTTTTATGCCTGGCTGTATTGTCACCAAAAGATGGCTGTCTTACTGTGCCTCAGGGAACTGCCATTCCTGTGTGGTCCCCTCTCCACCGACCGGAACTGGCCTCCAGTCCTTATTGTGAGTAAAAGGGAGTGCTGGGAGTTCAGAATTCCAGGTAGAGACTATATACAGTTTATACAGTTTTTTTATTTTATTTTATTTTTTTTTTTGTAGAGACAGAGTCTCACTTTATGGCCCTCGGTAGAGTGCCGTGGCCTCACACAGCTCACAGCAACCTCCAACTCCTGGGCTTAAGCGATTCTCTTGCCTCAGCCTCCCGAGTAGCTGGGACTACAGGCGGCCGCCACAACGCCCGGCTATTGTTTGGTTGCAGTTTGGCCGGGCCCGGGTTTGAACCTGCCACCCTCGGTATATGGGGCCAGCGCCCTACCGACTGAGCCATGGGCACCGCCCCAGTTTATACAGTTTTATCCCTTGCAGGATGATGCCCTGGCACCCTAGTAGGGGAGTTAGGTCCAGTTTTTAGAGGATGTCTCCCGTGGAGTGTAGTGGGAGAACCTTTGAAGTCTGCCCAATTGTATGTGGGGCCCTCTGAGCCATTCTCATGGGGGAGGGGATTCCCATCCACTTGGTGATGGATTTTGTACCTTTTGTTTGTATCCCTGTGGTCGCAGGTCACCTCAGCAGTGTATACGTGTGTTCTTCAACCTTCCCTCTTAGTGAAACTCAAATCCACCAGGTTACTTGCTGTATTTTTGTCCTTTAACTCTCCTATTGGATGGGAGCCTCTGTGGAAAGCTGGCTTCAGTCAGTCATCTTGTCTCCTCTCCCAAACAAGGCAACTTTCAAAAGACCACACAGACCATGAATGAACTGAAAACAAAACATTAAGACAAGGCCAATTGTCAGCTAGGAGTAGGGTACTGGGGTGGAAGATAAAAGTGACTGATTATAGGTATTGACATTCTTTATGTGGGGGAAAAGACAAAGTTCTAAAATCAGATTGTGATGATAGCTGTAAAATTGTGTGACTATACTAAGAAACACAGAATTGTACACTTTCAAAGGGTGAACTTCTTATTATATTGAAACTACTTGATGATGTTTTCCAAAACTTCAGTACCCAAAAGGCACAAAACATAAAAAGTACCCAGGTTGTGAGAGTACTTGAGAGGAAGTCAACCCTACCTCCCTGCTCATGCATAAGTTTACATGAATTGAAATGGAAGGCACCTTGTTCAATCCTACCAAATTTGTCATTTTATTTTTCCTTAAGACTGATTTTGACTTCTTTCCTTTTAGTATAGTGCCATGACGTCATGACAGCTAACCTTGCAATCTCAAATTCAGGGCTCAACAAATCCTATTGTTTCATCCTCCTGAGCATCTCATAGTTCAGGTGTTCCCCTAGTTTGCCCTGTTTCTTTTGATCATCTGCTTCTGCCTTCCAAGTGTTAGCATTACAGGTGTGAGGCATTGCTCCAGACCTTGAAGGTGGGGTATTTCACTGTTTTTTTTTTTGTTTGTTTGTTTGTTTGTTTTTGTTTTTGCAGTTCTTTTGCCCAGAGCTGGATTTGAACCCGCCACCTCTGTCATATGGGGCTAATGCCCTACTCTATTGAGCCATAGTTGCCACTGAGTTGGGATATTTTTCAAACTAACGTTGGTAGCCAGAGTTGGTGCTTTATTCTGATGTGAAGCCATATGCTCCCAAGCCTTTCCTTTTAGGGAGATTTTGTATGTTTGATGCTATTTTAGAACTTAATATAGGCCTTTTTAACATTTTCACTTGATTTCTAAGTCTTGGAAGATGACATGCTTTCAAGTATTGGTTAATTTCCTTCATATTTTCATATTTTTTTGAATAATTTTTTTTATAATATTCATTAAAGATTTTTGAATTTCTGAGGAGTCTGTTGTTATTTCATCTTTGTCATTTCTGATTGATAAAATTAGAGATTTTACTATTTTTTCCTGGTAGGTTAGCCAAAGATTTATCTATTTTATTGAACTTTTCTAAAAAAAACTTTTTGATTTATTGATCTGTTGTATAATTTTTTTTTTTTTTAGAGACAGAGTCTCACTTTATGGCCCTTGGTAGAGTGCCGTGGCATCACACAGCTCACAGCAACCTCCAGCTCCTGGGCTTAAGCGATTCTCTTGCCTCAGCCTCCCGAGTAGCTGGGACTACTGGTGCCTGCCAGGACACCCAGCTATTTTTTGGTTGCAATTTGGCCGGGGCCGGGTTTGAACCCACCACAGTATATGGGGCCGGCGCCCTACTCACTGAGCCACAGGTGCCACCCTGTTGTATATTTTTTTGATGTACATTCTTCAATCTTCTCTCTTGGTGCAGCTATAATCTGCCAGGTTACTTGCTAAAGTTTTGTCCTTTAACTATCCTTCTGGATGGAAGCGTCTGTGCAAAGCTGGCTTCAGTCAGCCATCTTGTCTCCACTTCACCTATCTGGGTTTGTGGCTGTTTTCAAACTGATAGAAATGAGTGGGGTTCCCTTCTCCATACTCAATTCATGCTTCCATAAGTTTCTTTGTATATCCGACCAAAAGATTCAACAACCCTTTCTTTCTTTTTCACATCAAGGATCTGTAAGTAAGTGGAAGAGTATGGTTTATACCTCGTGCTGCACTGCTGTGCCCTTTTACAGACCAATAACCAAAGCCAAATGTTGGGCCTTCTCCCATGGGCAAGGCCTACTTGAGGCCTAGAGGAACTTACTAAGCCTGAGTGGAGTTGGTGCTATCCACTCACTTCCGCATAGGAGTGACTTGGCAAGACCAGACCTGAAACGGTCTCTGCCTGGATACAGGTGACGAGGTTAGATTTTATTGGCTTGAGCCTGTCACCCCATTATACATACTCCCTCCTTCTTCTCCCACCTCTTGCCCCCTAGCTGAAGTATATAAAAATTGCAGCATGTTACAATAAAGTTGAGTTCCTGCTTCAACCGACTCCCAGCTCCGTGTGTTCCTGTTCCAGCCGCCTACACTCGCCAAACTGCACAGCCGCTGGGACAAGATCTGGCTGGCCCTAATCTTCCCTCAACTGCAACTGCCAGAGGACCCAGCAGCCAAAATTTCAGACAGTGATTTCATAGACCTAACAGGTATGTCTCACAATTATCAGTTATACTTTTCCAGAGATTGTATTTCTTTCTCTAGAATAGGCTTCTTTTGGATGATAGGTTTCCTATGGTAGTTACTCTCTGGAAATTTGGTGAGGTAATGTGGCTAGTAGTGTGCTCCATACCTCTAGTTATTTCTTCTGATCATGAGAAATATCAGACTGCCTGGAAAGTTTTTACATTCATGACCTCTGGGCCAGGTCTGTCAAAGTTTTAGCTTATTGGCCATATGCGATTCAGAAGAATTATGTTGGGCCACGTGTTCAATACATAATCACTAATAAAACCTGATAAGAAAAAGAGAGTTCCATGCATTATTTGATGATTTCTGCCACCACAGATATGCAAAACAGTCCTGAAATAATACCTATGTTTAACAGGCCCCTGAGGATTGGACACTTCTCAAAGCCTCTGATAAGGTCATTTCTTAAGTAGATTTAAATGCGTTTTCCCATGCCTTAATGAAATATTTGAACCTTCTGGGAGGCCAAGGTGAATGAATACCCTCAGCTCAGGTGATGCAGACAAAACTGAGCAAAAGTATGACAACCTCAGCCTCCATCTCCCACTCTGTACTAAAATAGAAAAGGTAGTCAAGCATTGTGGCCCTTACCTTTAGTTATACCTACTCCAGAGTATATTTTCCAGTTCCATCCATGTAATCATCAAAGTGGTAAAATCTCCATCTGTTTTAAGAGTGTGTAGTAGTTTATGCTGTATATAGACCACAATTTATTGATCCATTCATGTGTCAATGGGCATACGGGTTATTTCCGTGACTTAGCAATTATGAATCGGGCTTCAACAAACATATTGTTGCAAAGATCTTTTTTATTTCCAGATTTTTATTCCTCTGGATATATAACTAATATAAAAAATATTATAACTAATATAAAAAAATCTTTATTCCACAATTTCCTCAATTTGAAGGAATTGAAGGATCCAAATGCAAGTCTATTTTGAGATTTCTATGTGATCTCCCAAAATCTTTCCAAAAGGAGTGCATTAGTTTGCATTCCAACCCACAGTGCAGATGCGTTCCTTTTTTCCCACACTGATGCTTTTTCTGGAGTTAGTCGATATCTCAAAGTGTTATTGATTTGCATTTGTCTGATGATTAAGAACATAATTTTTTCATGTGTCTGTAGGCCATGCACCTGTCTTTTTCACAGAAGTTTCTCTTCAAGTCTTTTGGTATCACTTGTTCTCTTATTACTAATATGTTTGAGTTCTCTGTATATCCTTATTGTTAAACCTTTATTGGAGACATAACCTGCAACTATATTCTCCCATTCTGAGGGACGTCTGCTTGCTTTTAATGTGTTCTTGGCTGTGTAGAAGCTTTTTAGTTTGATCATATCCAAGTAAAGTAATTTTGGTGTTCCTGCAATTGTCTGGGGTTCCTTCTCCGAAAATATTCACCCAGGATGATTCCCTCAAGTGCATTACCTACACTTTTTTTCTAGTATTTTTGTAGTTTTGTGTCTTTTTCATATTCAATACAAAATATAGTTTTTTTATTTCTTTAAAATATGAAAATTGTGCCATAATAAGGATTTTATTAAAATTACATATTTCTTTCGGTAGTATGGATTTTTAATATGATGATTCTTCCCAGCCATTATCATGGTATTTTTATTATATTTGTTAACATCTTCAGCTATTTCTTTTCTTAGAATTTAATAGTTCTTTTATTTATTTATTTTTTATTTTTATTAAACCATAGCTGTGTACATTAGTATGATCATGGGGCACCATACACTTGGTTAATAGATCGTTTGACACATTTTCATCACATTACTTAACATAGCTTTTGTAGCATTTTCTTAGGTATTTTGCTAAGACATTTACATTCCACATTTACTAGGATTCACATATACCCTTGTAAGATGCACCCCAGGTGTAATCCCATTAATCCTCCTCCTTCCCCCTCCCTCACCTCCCTTTCCCCTTTCTCCCTATTCTTAGGTTATAACTGGGATATAGCTTTCATGTGAAGGTCCTACATTAGTTTCATAATAAGGGTGAGTACATTGGGTACTTTTGCTTCCATTCTTGAGACACTTTACTAAGAAGAATATGTTCTAGCTCCATCCATGTAAACATGAGAGAGGTAAAGTCTCCATCTTTCTTTAAGGCTGCATAATATTCCGTGGTGTACATATACCACAATTTATTGATCCATTCATGGATCGATGGGCACTTGGGCTTTTTCCATGACTTAGCAATTATGAATAGGGCTGCAATAAATATTCTGATACAAATATCTTTGTTATGGTGTGATTTTTGGTCTTCTGGGTATATGCCCAGTAGGGGGATTACAGGATTGAATGGCAGATCTATTTTTAGATCTCTAAGTTTTCTCCATATCTCTTTCCAAAAGGAATGTATTAATTTGCATTCCCACCAGCAGTGCAAAAGTGTTCCCTTTTCTCCACATCCACGCCAACATCTCTGGTCTTGGGCACAAAAACAGAGAAGTAGATGTCTAGAACAGATTAGAGAACCAAGAGATGAATCCAGCTACTTATCGTTATTTAATCTTTGACTAGCCAATTAAAAACATTCAGTTGGGAAAAGATTCCCTATTTAACAAATGGTGCTGGGTGAACTGGCTGGCAACATGTAGAAGACTGAAACTGGACCCACACCTCTCACCATTAACCAAGATAGATTCTCACTGGATTAAAGATTTAAACCTAAGACATGAAACTATAAAAATACTAGAAGAGAGTGCAGGGAAAACCCTTGAAGAAATTGGGTTGGGCAAGTTTTTTATGAGAAGGACCCCCCGGGCAATTGAAGCTGCTTCAAAAATACACTATTGGGACTTGATCAAACTAAAAAGCTTCTGCACAGCCAAGAACACAGTAAGTAAAGCAAGCAAACAGCCCTCAGAATGGGAGAAGATATTTGCAGGTTATGTCTCCGACAAAGGTTTAATAATCAGAATCCACAGAGAACTCAAACGCATTAGGAAGAAAAGAACAAGGGATCCCATTGCAGGCTGGGCAAGGGACTTGAAGAGAAACTTCTCTGAAGAAGACAGGCGCATGGCCTTCAGACATATGAAAATTGCTTATCATCTTTAATCATCAGAGAAATGCAAATCAAAACTACTTTGCGATATCATCTAACTCCAGTGAGACTAGCTTAATAGTTCTTTTATAAAGATCTTTTACATCCTTTGTTTGGTAAACTCCTAAATGTTTCATCTTCTTGGGCAAAACTCTGAAAAGAATAGAGTCCTTGACTGTTTTTCCAACTTTATTATTGTTGGTTTATATAAAGGCTACCTATTTGTGAGTATTGATTTTTTAACCAGAGAAAAACCATTTTTTAACCATGATCTCTTCTAAGGGTTTTGTAGTTGAATCCCTGGGTTTTTTCTGCTATACAATCATATCATATGGGAAGAGTGCATGTGTGATCTCCTTTTACCATATCTGTATGCAATTTATAGCATTTACTTGTTTGATTGCAATGGGTAAGACATCCATGACAATGATAAAAAGCAGTGAAATCAGTGGGAAACCTTTCCTTGTTCCTGATCTGAGTGGAAATTATTTCAATTTAACTCTATTCTATATGATATTGGCAATTGGTTTGCTATGGATGGCCGTATCAGTGTAAGAAATGTCCATCCTGTACCTATTTCTTTATTTAGTTTATTTCTTCTTTTTCTTTTTATTTATTTTTAGTAGTGACAGAGTCTCATTCTACCACTTCTGGTAATGTGTGTTGGCATCACATAGCTTACAGTAACCTCCAAATCCTGAAAGGAGATGATTTTTTTCCCTCAGCCTCCCAACTACCTAGAACTACAGATGCCTGCCCAAATGCTCAAATATTCTATTCTATTCTATTTGTTGTTGTTGCAATTTGGCCAGATACATGTTTGAACCTGCCATCCTCAGTAAATGAGGCCCATGCCCTACCTACTGAGACACAGTTTCTGGCCTTTGCTTAGTTAATTATTAAATAATCTATCCAACACTGCCTAAGTGTTGTTAAAATCTCTAACTATGGTGATGCCATAGAAAACTAAGTTGCTCATGTCAGAGTTTCTCTTATAAATTTAGGAATATTCTGGTTGGAAGCATAAATGTTAATAATCAATACCTCATCATGTTTTGTGTTACCCTTACCAATGATGATGTGCCCATTCCAATCTTTCCTTACTTGTGTTGGTTAAAAATGTGTTGTATCTGTGAATGAAATAGCAACATATTTTTTTTTCTCAATTATGAATGGCCATCCCTTCAACCTGAGTCTTGATTTATTTTATATGGCAAGATGAGATTTTTGTATGCAGCAGATATCTGGCCTGAGTGTTTGTATCCAGTCAGCCAAAATGTGCCCATTCAGAGAAAAATTTAAGGAATTCACATTAATTAAAAATATTGATAGTCTGGTAATATTTTAGGTTTTGAGTGGATATTTTTAATTCTTTCACGAATTTATATGTTGGAATTTGATCAAAAGTTTTTGAGTGAATTTACTTTGGTGGTAGGTCTGAAAATATCCTAGACATTTGGTTTACTTATGGTAAATTTCTCCAACATGAAAATGTCATTAAAGTATTTAATTTCCCCATGAACTTAGAATCTGCATCCTGGCTTGAATATATTTTCTTTTAGGAGGTTGAAGTTTGATGACCACCTTGTTCTAGTTTGAAAATATTCAGCAGAGAGATCTTCAGTCATTCTAATATTATTCCCATTGAAAGTTATACTTTTCTTAAATCTGGCTGCTTGCAGAATTTTCTCCTTCATAAAAACTTAGGCTAGGTTTATTATGATAAGTCTGGGAGATGCTTCATTTTTGTTGAGTTGTGCTGGTGTTCTGAAACTGTATGCTATCTGGATTTCTGAAACTCTTGCCATATTTGGAATTTCTCCTCGATTATCTCTTTAAGTAAAGCATCTGTGCTGTTTGAAGCAACCTTGTTGGCTTCAGGAATTTCCACCTTGTTGGCTTCAGGAATTTTCATAAAGCCAGTATTAATTTTCATTGAATTGTCCCAGAGCAATCTGAGAAAATTATCCATTTTTGCTCTTCACATCTCTTCATCTTTGAGCATTTTGGGACATTTAAAATGTATATTTTCAGAACTTTTCAGAAGATTCTGTCTTCTGCCTGCTCCATTCTTGTTACTAAGGTATTCTACTGTATTTCTCAGATCTCCGAGGGCTGCAATATCTTGCCTGAATTGTCAAAATCTTTGGTGACTTTGGAATTCATTGAATTATTGAGACAACTTTTGAAATACTCCTTGAATTTCTAATTCCAACTTTACCTCCCTTCTGTTAATCATGTTTGCCATCCATGTATTGAATTTGATTTGTGACATCTCACTCATTTGTTTGTAAATGGGATCGATGGTGTGTGCACCTTGTTGTTCCTTGGGAGAGTTGATCTAATCAAATGATTCATGTTGCCAGAATTTTCAATTGATTCCTCAGTATAATTTTTCACCATTTTGTAGATGAGCAGATAAGGTGTAACTGAGTTTGGGGCTCCTGGAGAAGTGATTAATCAGCTCTTTTCCCGATAGTTGTAACTGTTGGCTGCAGCTTTTTCCCCACAGCTTTGCACTGGGACTGGGACACTGGGGGCCTCTTTGGTATGGTGGAGCTAAGCCACACTTTTTTATTCTCATCTTGTCTCTGTCCAATCCTATTGAATCAGCAACTCTTGATTGGCATCTCAGCTCTGGAGAAATACCAGCAACTAAGGCAGCCGTCTCCCATGGGGAACAAGTGGAATAGAATACCACACCTTTACAACAAAACACAACCAAGGTAGAACCTTGGATAGTCCTCAGTTAATTGGTCCTGGTCAAGAGTTCCAAATCAATTGTCCCAGTCGGCATATAGTCTTAAGTTGGAGAATTCAAAAGGTCAACAGGAAATAGATAGCAGGCATTTGCTGAAAGAAATATGAATTTTTCCTGTGCTCTGTGAAGTCAGAAAGGTCCACCAAGAAAATGAATTATTCCAGGAACGTCAATGCCTCCTTCCCCAACTTGCACTTCGGTCACACCCAGTCACTGGTAACACCAAAAAGCTGTGACCCAGTTTCCCCCAATGAGCAGATGCTCTAGGGGTATGCAACTTCCTGAGTCACAGGCAGATCTAGTTCTACTCATCAAGGCCCCTGAACTCTACCAGCTGTCAGGAGGAGCTGAATCCGGATAACCTCAGGTCTTTATTGGAAGCCGAGGAGTTTCACTCTGTTCCAGCCATGGCCCAGATGTTGATGTTGCTGCCACGTGTATTCTCGCAGAATTGACCTTTCTGTCCCAGTGATATTTCCCTGTGAGCCAGGTGCTTTTTGAGTTCACAGAAAATGTGAGTCAGCCCTGCCCTATGCCACTGCCACTGCATCAATTCTCACGGGGGTGGTGATTCACACTACACTGTACTCTGTCTTATGAGAACTCTGCATTGTGAGAACTCAAAAACACCTCTCAATTTTTGCCTTTCCCTGGGTTGGTGCTGCTCCCAGACCTGCTTTTGTTTCCACTGTGCTCCCCTGGGAGCAAGTTGCACATTGCACTAATGAAAGAAGAAATTCTGCCTAAGCTCTGCCCTGGGATTATGCTGCCTCTGTTCACCCTGATTTTATTCTCAGTCCTGGCAGTGCCCCACCCAGGCAGGTACTCCTCAGGCATATCCTTTGTTCAAGAGTCCTGAATTTCCAAACTAGACCTGTTTTGCCATTTGCTGGCACTGGAGTAGAGGTCTCTTTCCTTCTGGTTGCTAAGTGAGGGGGGAATTTTCTTCACAAAATATCCCCAGGGTCTGAGCCCTATGTTTCCCGCCACTACTGCTTCTGCACTGTGCCAAGTGAAAATGCTTTTGCCTCTCTCATATGGCTCCCTTGCTCTACTCTGTCATAAGTAACTGCCTCATTTACTGCTGTATGCCTTTCTTGCTTAACAGTTTCTGTTCCACAGAACTAGCACATACCTGGAAAAGTCAAACCCCATCAAAACTTTTCAAAAAGATGCCCATAAACCTGCGTTTCACAGGGGACAGGATTCCAGACCTTGGGGTCAGAATGAAGGAGATTTCCATCAGTTCAGATTTGCAGGTACAGTCTATGTTCAGTTTTATACCTCATAAAAGAGTAGCACAGCAAACTCATGTGTGCTGTCTGGGGAAGTAGTTCTGGTTTTAAAAATTCTCTCTGATGAGATGAAATAGGAAGTGATCTGTTGGAAGAAAATACACTGCAAGTTATTATCATATGAGAGGGAACTCCCATCCACTTGGCAATGGATTTTGTTTCCTATTGTTTTCTTCCGTGGGGTAGCAGCTCACCTCAGCTTGGGAGATTTGTGCACTTCCACCTTCTTTCATAGCTCAGCACCAAACCATCAACTTCTTGATAAACATTTGTCCTTTAACTCTTCTTATAGAAAGAAGCCTCTGTAGATAGTTGGTTCCAGGCAGCCATCTAGCCTCCTTTCCTCATTTAACCTTATCATAAGGACTTTAAGTTTCATTTCTGTTGTAACACAAAAGTGTCCTTCATTACTTTTGATTATTGAAAAATATTCCCCTTGACTATTGTTGGTATATATAAAGGCTAAAGATTTATGAGTGTTAATTTTGTATCCTGAGACGTTACTATATTCCTTGATCACTTCTAGGAGTTTTGTAGTTGATTACCTGGAATTTTCCAGATATATAATAATATTGTCTGTGAAGAGTGACAGTTTGATCTTCTCTGTTATCATTTGGATCCCCTTGATTGTCTTTCTCTTGCCTGATTGCAGCTCAATTTATACTTGCAACTCATGGAAGAAGCTCAAGTGCCCATTGACCCATAAATAGATTCATAAATTTTGGTAAATGTATACCATGCAATAGTATGCAGCCATAAAAAAAAAAATAGAGGCTTTACCTCTTTTATATTTACATGGATGGAGATGGAAAATATTCTTCTTAGTAAGGTATCTCAGAAATTGGGAAGAAAGTATCCAATGTACTCAGTACTACCGTGAAACCAATTTATAATCATTCACAATTGCATATGAAAAATGAAACATAACTTTACCCTAAAATGAAGGAGGGAAAGAGAGGGAGAGAGGAGGGGAAGGGGTCAAAGGAATAGTAGAGGGACCACACCTGTAGAGCATATTACAAGTATAAGTTGGATCTATCATGTGTAGAACACAAATGTCCTAATGCTATAATGGGGTCCTTGAAATAGAATTGCACAGAAGGTGCCTGTGACTAAATATTTAGGGCATGTGCCCCATATAACGAGAGTGGTGTGTGCAAATACGCCCTGGAAAAATGCAATAAAAAAGCCCAGAATTGTGGCAAGTAATGATAATCTCAGGTAGTTGGGACATCGTGGTAGAGAATCACTTCAGACCAGGAGTTGTAGGATGTTGTGAGCTGTTATGTTATGGCACTCTACCCAGGGTGAAAGCTTGGAGCTCTGTCTAAAAAGAAAAATAGTCAGAAAAGTAGTGTCCTACTTAAGTGATTCCAGGCACTTTTCTCAGCTGTGATGCAGCTTGATTCACTTTACTGTACAAAATTTCATCTGGTGTTCATTTTTTCTCATGTGAGTGGTGGAAATATCAACTGTAAATAGAATTAATAAGGCACAAATTAGAGATCACTTCTGTAGATGGAGGGCTAAAAATTTTCCTTATTAAAACATTTGAAGGACACCAGCTGAAGTGAGCAGAAAAGGCTACTTACTATTTTTGACCAGAAGCTTGGATCCCAGGACAATAAATGATAAAGTTACTACATGGTCACCATGGCTGACATCACAATGGGTGTTACCATTGGTTACCATTTTAAAGCTTAACTTTTCCTGCTAAGTCTGTGTAGTGGCTACCTTATTGGATCCAATCTGTTACCAAAGATTGGGGTTATTTTCTCTCCAGTGAATTTCTGAGTCCTAAAGTTTTTTTTGTGTCTGTGGAGAAGAGATTCAACAACCCTTCCTTTCCTTTTAAATTTATAAATTTATAAGCCAATAGAAGTGTGTAGTTCAAAACTAGTACTTCCCTGGGATGTTGTAGAGTATGAACTTGTGCCCAAAGACCAGACAGTGATTTCTCAGATCTGACAGTTACATCATCCAATTCTGTTCTTCTTTTGTGATGTTTTACATATTTTCTAGTATAGGCTCCTTTGAGAAGGCAGATGTCACACTGAAGGTCTTCCTTCAACAGATGGTTAGCCAATATATCTAGTAGAGTACTCCATAGCTGCAGTTATTTGTGATGATCATTGGAAATATCAGCCTATCTGGAAAGGTCATATATTCTTGACCTCCATGCCAGGTGTATCCAAACTTTTGGCTTATTGGCCACATACTAAGTAGAAGAGTTAGGCCACACATTAAATACACAAACATTAATTAAATCTGATAAGCAAAAAAAATCTGATAGATGAATGCCTAATGCTTGTGATATCTGCCACCACGGATATGCTAAAACAGTCCCAAAATAATAAACACTGAGCATTGAAAACTTGTTTCTTAAGTAGAGCTTAATGATTATTGGGTAGCATGACTACCTTGTTTGGGTGTTCTAGGAAACTAAGTTGAGCTAATCACCTGAGCTCAGGTGTTAGAGACAAGGATGATCAAAAGAAAACACTCTCAGCTCTGATCTCCTACCTGGTTTCTACCAAATAGAAAAGGTAGCCAAGCCTTGTGGAACTTTCATGTACTTCCAGCTACTCCAAATATTGAGGCAAGAAAATCCCTTAAATCAAAAACTTGAATGTTACTGTGTGCTAAGTTGAGGCCAGGACACTTTAAAATGGGCAATAGAGTGACATTCTCTCTCATTAAAAATAATGAAAGATAAACAAAAAAAGAAAATTAGCTAGGCACCTTTCCCAAGAGCAATAGTAGGGAGAGAAGTCAGTAGGCACATGGAAAAGAGGACTACATAAAGGAGGATATTTATTGTGGTTTCTGTGGGGAGGAACAATGACTCAGAACCCGGGGGGTTGGGATTGGTTTGTTAGGTTATTGCAAATTGTTTTCACGGGTAGGGGATTTTCAGAGGTGCCTGGTCCATGGCATCTGACTGATTGAAGCTAGAGAATATTGGTTCAGATTAAAGGCCCCCAGCAAAAGAGATGAAGGGAGTGCTCTGGATTTTGTAGTGTGTATATGAGAAGCCTGATTAGAGTCAAGAATTTACTGTATGGGCAGTTTCCAATGAATGCAGGAATTCAGAATTTCAAACGGTCACATTTACCTAAAATCAAAAGGCTTGACCACTACAGGATCTTGGAATGCAATTTCCCTATGAGAGAATGATTTCTCTAGTTGAAATCTAATCAAGGGGTAAAAATTTATAACTACAAACATGGATAAAAGTAAAACTGAGGGTTAAATACCAAACCAATGCTCTTCTTCATTTATATATTGAAACAGATTCTCCTTTTCTTGCCCTCAGTAGAGTGTCGTGGTATCATAATTTACAGCAATCTTTGTGTGTTGTCAAAAAAGCAAGCATATTCCTTCAGCTGTGACTCTTGGCATCCTCATAAATAACAGCCATTTTTTATTCTTCAGAGATGAAGATCCCACTAGTTCACAGACTGTTTGCAATTCAGAAGCTCAGACAATCCAACTGACTTGGCCTCCCAAAATGCCAAGATGACAGGCATGATAAACGACTGCTGGCAACAATATATACCTACTTCAAAAACTAGAGTGGTGGCTCACAATTGTAATCCTAGCACTCTGGGAGGCAGAAGGGAGTGTTCCAAAGTAACTGGGTACTCTTGGGAAGCACCTGGACTCCCAAATGATCAGGAGACTCAGACAGTGATATATGTTGAGCCTTTGGGCACACCAGTGGCTCAAAGCACTATGGCACCTCCCACACAGAGAAAACATTAATACATACCTATAGTCACTTAAATCTGCACCTCCGCGGTCCCCAACATTCGTCCAACCCCTAGGAGACAATTGGTCTTGTCTTCTTTTTTCTTTCCTTTTTATTTTTTTATTAAATCATATCTATGTAAATTAATGCAATTATAGGTAAAATTTCTTGGCTTTATAAATCATTTGAAATATTTTCATTAAACTGGTTAATATAGCTTTCACTGCATTTTTTCAGTTATTGTGAAAATACATTTATACTCTACACTTAGTATTGGGAAAGGAGGCAACAAACTTTCTGGAGTAATTCATACCTTGACTTTTCTTCTGAGTTCTGTCATATTCTGTCTAGTCTTTTTAATATATATATTTTTATTTTATTTAACTACATCATAGCTGTGTACATTAATGCAATTATCGGGCCCCGTAACCTGGATTTATACACCATTTGACACATTTTTGTCACACGGGTTAACATAGCCTTCCTGGCATTTTCTTAGTTATTGTGTTAAGACTTTTATATTCCACATTTACTAAGTTTCACATATACCCTTGTATGGTGCATTGCAAGTGTAATCCCACAAATCACCCTCCCTCCACTAATACTACGCTATCCCTCCCATCCCTCACCCCTTCCCAATGTTCTTAGATTATAACTGGGTTATAGCTTGCATGTGAAAGCCAGAAATTAGTTTTATAGTAGGGCTGAGTACATTGGATACTTTTTTCTACCATTATTGAGATACTTTACTAAGAAGAATGTGTTCCACCTCCATCCATGTAAACATGAAAGAGGTAAAAACTACATCTTTCTTTAAGGATGCATAATATTTCATGGTGTACATATACCACAATTTATTAATCCATACATGGATTGATGGGTACTGGGCTTTTTCCATGACTTAGCAATTATGAATTGGGCTGCAATAAACATTCTGGTACAAATAAATATCTTTCTTATAACGTGATGTTTGGTCTTCTGGGTATATACCTAGTACAGGAATTATGGGATTGAATGGCAGGTTTTATAATTAGATATCTAAGTGTTCTCTAAACGTCCTTCCAAAAGGAATGTATTAATTTGTATTTCGACGAGCAGTGTAGAATTGTTCCCTTTTCTCCACATCCACACCACATCTCTGCTCTTTGGAATTTGTGACATGTGCTAATCTTACTGGAGTTAGATGATATCTCAAAGTAGTTTTAATTGGCATTTCTCTGATGATTAAGGATGATGAGCATTTTTTCAGATGTCTGTAGGCAGTGCACAAGTCTTCTTCGAAGAAGTTTCTCTTCAAGTCCCTTGCCAGGCCTACGATGTGATCACTTGTTCCTTTTTTGCTTATATGTTTGAGTTTTTTTTGGATTCTGGTTATTAAACCTTTCTTGGAGACATAACTTGCAAATATATTCTCCCATGCTCAGGGTTCTCTGTTTGCTTTACTTATTGTGTTCTTGGCTGTGGAGAAGATTTTCAGTTTGATCAGGTCCCATGAGTGTATTTATGAAGCTGATTCAATTGCCCGGGGGTCCTCCTCATAAAATATTTGCCCAGACAGATTTCTTCAAGGTTTTTCCCTCCATTCTCTTCTAGTATTTTTATAGTTTCATGTATTAAATTTAAATCTTTAATCCTGTGAGGGTCTATCTTAGTTAATGGTGCAAGGTGTGTGTCCAGTTTTAGTCTTCTACAGGTTGCCAGCCAGTTCACCCAGCACCATTTATTAAATAGGGAATCTTTTCCCCACTGAATGTTTTTAATTGGCTTGTCAAAGATTAAATAACGGTAAGTAGCTGGATTCATCTCTTGGTTATCTATTCTATTCCAGACATCTACTTCTCTGTTTTTGTGCCAGTACCATGCTGTTTTGATCACTATCAATTTATAGTATAGTCTGAGGTCTGGTAGTGTGATTCCTCCTGCTTTGTTTTTATTTCTGAGTAATGTCTTGGCTATTCAAGGTTTTTTCTGATTCCATATAAAAGGAAATATTATTTTTTCAAGATCTTTAACATATGACAGTGGAGCTTTAATAGGAATTGCATTAAAACTGTACATGGCTTTGGGTAGTATGGACATTTTAACAATGTTGATTCTTCCCAACCATGAGCATGGTATATTTTTCCATTTGTTAAAATATTCAACTGTTTATTCTTTTTCAAAATTGCATTGATCTATTTATAGATATCTTTTACATCCTTTGTTAGATAAACTCCCAAATATTTTATTTCTTTGACACTACTGTGCATGGAATAGAGTCCTTTACTGTTTTTTAAGCTTGACTATTTTTGGTATATATAAAGGCCACCAATTTATGAATGTTGATTTTGTAACCTAAGATGCTGCTGTATTCTTTTATCACTTCTAAGAGTTTTGTGTTTGAATCACTGTTGTTTTCCAGATATACAATCGTATCATCTGCGAAGAGCAAAAAATTGATCTCTTCTGTCCCTATTTGAATACCCTTGATCACCTTTTCTTCCCTAATATTAATGGCTTAAACTTTCATTACAATGTTAAAGAGCATTGGAAACAATGAGCAACCTTTTCTGGTTCCTGATCTGTGTGGAAATGATTTCAATTTAACTCAATTCAATAGGATATTGGCTGTGGGTTTCCTGTAGATGGTCTCTATCAGTTTAAGAAATGTTGTTTCTATACCAATTTTCTTAAGTGTTCTGATCATGAAGGGATGCTGGATATTATCAAAAGTTTTTCTGCATGGATTGAGAGAATCATATGGTCTTTGCTTTTTAATTTATTTATGTACTGAATTATACTTATAGATTTATGTATGTTGAACCAAACTTGAGAACCTGGGATAAAACCAACTTTATCAAGATTATTTGTTTGATGTGTTGCTGGATTCTGTATGTTAGGATCTTGTTGAATATTTTTGCATCTATATTCATTAGTGATATTGGTCTATAATTTTCTTTTCTTGTTGGGTCTTTTCCTGGTTTGGGGATCAGTGTGATGTTTGCTTCATAGAATGCACTGGGTAGTATTTGTTCTTTTTATATATTTTGGAACAGGTTGATTATTATAGTTGCTAGTGTATCTTTAAAGTTTTGGTAGAATTCTGACTTGAAGCCATCTGGTTTTGGGCTTTTCTTTGTAGAGAGATTTTGTATGGTTGATGCTATTTCTGAACTTGATATTGGCCTGCTAAACATTTCCAATTGATTCTGGCTAAGTCTTGAAAGGTGACATGCTTCCAAGTTTTGGTGGATTTCCTTCAAATTTTCATATTTATGAGAATAGAGTTTCTTGTAATATTCATTAAGAATTTTTTAAATTCCTGAGAAGTCTTTTATTATATCATCATTGTCATTTCCAATTGATGAAATTAGAAATTTTACTTTTTTTCCTGTTTGTTATACAAAGATTTGTCTATTTTTTTTTTTTATTGTTGGGGATTCATTGAGGGTACAATAAGCCAGGTTACACTGATTGTAATTGTTAGGTAAAGTCCCTCTTGCAATCATGTCTTGACCCCATAAAGTGTGACACACACCAAGGCCCCACCCACCTCCCTCCTTCCCTCTTTCTGTCCCCCCCCATAACCATAATTGTCATTAATTTTCCTCATATCAAAATTGAGTACATAGGATTCATGCTTCTCCATTCTTGTGATGCTTTACTAAGAATAATGTCTTCCACGTCCATCCAGGTTAATACGAAGTATGTAAAGTCTCCATTTTTTTTAATGGCTGAATAGTATTCCATGGTATACATATACCACAGCTTGTTAATCCATTCCTGGGTTGGTGGGCATTTAGGCTGTTTCCACATTTTGGCGATTGTAAATTGAGCTGCAATAAACAGTATCAGCCTTTTCAAAAAACCAACTTTTAGATTTATTGATCTGTTGCATAATTCTTTTGTTTTAAATTTTATTAAATACTGCTCTATTTATTGTTATTTGTTTTCTTATGTTGAGTTTGGGGTTAGAATGTTCTTTCTTTTCCACTTGCTTGAGATGTCCCATTATGTTATGAACTTCCTGTCTTTCCATTCTCTTGAGGAGAGCTTGCAGAGATATAAATTTCACTCTTAGGAGTTCCTTTCTGGTATCCCAGAGGTTTTGATAATTCATGTCTTCATTTTTTTTTTTTTTTGTAATTTGGCAATTTGTTTCTTAATCTCATCTATGACCCAGCTATTATGCATAAGGTTATTTAACTTCCATGTTTTTGTATGAGTATGTACATTGCTGTTGTTACTGAGTTCAACTTTTATTCCATGTTCGTCTGAGAAGATGCAAGGAATAATTTCTATTCCTTAGAATTTACTGAAGTTACATTTGTGAACTAAATTGAGATTAATTTTGAAATATGTTCTGTGGGCTGATGAGAAGTATGTGTATTCAGTTCTCCTGGCATGAAATGTTGTTCGGATGTCTACTAAATCCAAATGTGGATTGGTTAGGCTTAAATCTTAAATTTCTTTTCATAGCTTCTTATTGGAGGATCTGTCCAACCCTGCCAAAGGAGTGTTGAAATATTCGACTACTGTAGAGGCAGAGGAAATCAAGTTGCTCATGTCTGTTAGAGTTTCTCTTATGAATTGTGGTGCATTCTGGTTGGTTGCATATATAGTAATAATTGAAATTTCATCATATTGAGTACTCCCTTCAATAAATACAAAGTTCTTATGCTTTTGTAGTTTTATTGGATTAAAACCTAATGTGTCTGCAAATAGAATTGCAACACCTGATTTTTTCTGATTAACATTTGCCTGAAATATGGACGATCATCTTTTCACCTTGAGTCTATATTTATCTTTTAAGGTAAGATGTGATTCCTATATACAGCAAATATCTGGCCTGATTTTTTTGTATTAAGTCTGACAACCTGTTCGTTTTTGGAGGACAGTTTAGGCCATTCACAATAAAGTAGAATATTGATAACTTTGGTAAAATTTTGGGTATCAAATTTTTCAGAAGTTTAGTGAACATTTTTAATCCTTTTGCCACTGTGGAATTTGGAGTTGGATCAAAAGTTTTTGAGTGAGTTTACTTTTGTGGTAGAGGATTGGGTTCATCATTATGGAGGAAAGGTCTGAGAATCCTGAAGAGCTGGTTTGGTTATGGCAAATTTCTTCAACATATGAATTTCATTACAGTATTTAATTTCTCCATTATAAATGAGACTCAGTTTAGCTGGATACAGGATCCAGGGTTGAAAGTTATTTAGTTTTAGAAGATTACACGTCAATGACCACCCTCTTCTGGCTTGAAAAGTTTCAGCAGAGATATCTGCAGTCATTCCAATATTCTTCCCTTTATAGGTAATGGATTTCTTATGTCTGAATGCTTTGAAAATTTTCTTATACATATTAACTTAAGTGAAGTAAATTATGATATGCCTGAGGGATGTCTTATTCGGATTGAGTTGTGCTGGGGTTCTGAAACTGTCTTCTCTCTGAATTTCAGAATCTCTTGGCATGTCTAGAAAATTTTCTTTTATAATTTCATGCAGAAGGGCCTCTGTGTCTTGTGTAGCCACCTCATCACTTTCAGGGATTCCAATGAGAAAGATATTAGCCTTCCTGGAATTATCCCAGAGCTCTCTGAGTGAATGATCTGTTTTTGTTCTGCAATTATTTTCTGCTCTAAAAGTTTAGAAGCATTCAAAAGATTTTTTTTCAATGTCAGAAATCCTTTTTTTTTTTTTTCTTATTCCACTCTGTTATTGAGGGATTTTACTGTTATTTTCAGATCTTTGAGGGCTGCAAATTCTTGCTTCATTACTTGAAGTATTTGAACGTTTTGTCTTTAAATTCATTAAATTCTTGAGACTATTTTCAATTTCTCCTAAAATTTCTAATTCTGAATTTTGAATTGCTCCTTGAACTTCTATTTCCAAATTTTCCTCCATTCTATTAATCTTGTTTGCAATCCAAATTCAGAATTCTATTTCTGACATCATGGCCAGCTGTTTATGAATGGGATCTTCAGTTACATCTGCCATATCTTTCCTTGGGGGGGGTTGATCTATTCTGATTATTCATGTTCCTAGAGTTTTTCCACTTATTCCTCCCAATAATTATTTTACACCGTTTGACTTTTTTCTGGAGCTTTGTCAAGGGCCCATACAGTGTTATGTCCTGAAAAACTGTGAAACTGTTTGATGTGGTGGAGCTAAGTGCCTCTGTCTTGTTTTCAGCTGGTCTCTGTCTGACCGGAGGGAAACAGTTATTCTGGGTTGAAGTCTCAGCTGTGGAGAAATGCCAGCAATTAAGTCATCCTGCCCCCACAGGTAACAATTGGAAAAGGAACAGGAAACCTTCCTAGAACCACACACCCAGGGCACCACATGGATTTTCCTTGGGTGATTGGCTCAGTTTAAAAGGTACAAATAAATTGTCTCAGTCAGCACCTGTCTCAGGTGGGAGAGTTTAAAAGGTCTCTGGCAACTAGATCATAAGGGTCTGCTGACAACTCAAATATGACTTTCTCCAGTGCTCTGTGAAGTCTGGAGTACCCACCCAGCAAATAGATTAGTCTGGGAAGGTTGACACCTGCTCCTCCACCTTGAACCTCTGTCACACCCAGTCACTGATAATGCACAGGGCTGTGACCTCATTTCCTCTAATGAGGAGATACTCCAGGAGTTTCATCTTCCAGAATCACAAGGAAATTTATGTCTGCTCAGCCAGGCTGCTGCTCTCTGCCTCTATGCAGCATGGGGAGGTTAGGTCTGACAACCTCAGGAGCTTGATGGAGGATGGGGGGTGTTCACTCAGGAGCTTGATGGAGGATGGGGGGTGTTCACTCAGTTCCAGTCATGCCTCGGATTGATGTTATCGACAGAACAGAACAACTTGAGGGAATTTATTTTAGTCCCTGATAAATTCCCCTGCAGAAGAGAAGCTGTTTTGAGTTTCTAGAACCAGTGTCTCATTCCATGTCTGTACTGCTGTATGGTCTTACCATTCGTGTTGACAGCATGGTTACCTGTGAGATCCAGCCTCTTCTTCTCTCCTTTGTTTAAGCTGAAATTCCACTGGGGGCTGTGTACATCTTAGGCTCAGTAAAGCAGTATTCTGGGTCAGCCTTGCCCTGGGAATCTCCCGGCTCTGCATATGCATTTTCTAGTCCCTGTGCTCCACCCAGGCCATACCACCTCTGGCAAACCCTATACTCACAGGGCCTGCATTTCCATCCCAGATCTGTTCTGTGGTGGTTGCCACCTGAGAAGATGCCCAGCCTTCTCTGGTTGCCTAGAGAGACACTGGGTGTGAGTTCAGAATAGCCAAGAGTGAGCCCTGTTGTTGCCCCAAATGGCTGCTCTCTGCCTCAAAGCACAGACACTTCGGTGTGGTTACCTCCCAGCTGACCACCCCTCCTCATTCCTGTGCCACAGAATCAGCACTGTCCATCTGTAGTCCAGACCCTGTCCACACCCCTTGAGAAATCATCCAAGAATCTGGGCTCCTGGGGGAAAGCCTCCAGACCTCAGAGTGAGAGTGAAGTAGAGTGCTGAGATCTCAGAATTGCAGGTAGAGAATATATACAGCTTTATACAGTTTTATGCCTGGCAGGAGAATGCCATGGCACCCTAGTAGGAGAGGTGGGTCTAGTTTTTGCCGTGTCTCTCCCATGGAGTATAGTTTGAGGACCTTTGAATGCTGCTCATTTGTTTGCAGGGCACTCTTAGCCATTATCATAGGGAAAGGAACTCCCATCTGCTTGGTGATGTATTTTGTAACTGTTGTTTGTATCCTTGGAGTTGCAGTTGGCCTCTGTGGGGTTGATGTGCGTTCTTCAGACTTCTCTCTTGGTGCAGGTCTAATTCAACAGGTTACTTGCTAAATTTCTGTTCTTTAACTCTCCTTCTGGATGGGAACCTCTGTGGAAAGCTAGCTTCAGTCAGCCGTCTTGTCTCTGCCCCTTTTGTGGTCTTTTATAACTGGCCTTGTTCCCTTATCATAATGATTTGGGGTTCATTCCAATTGTAACATAAATATGCACATCACTTTTTAATTGTTCAGAAATATTCCATTGATATATATAGCACATTATATGTATCTAATCATCTTTGAATTTCATTAGTAGTCCTAAATATATTCCCTTCTCATCTAAGATTTTAAAAATTTTTATCAACAAGATATGTTGCCTCTGTCTAAGCCTTTTATGAGTCTCTTTGATGTTAGCATGTGGTTTTTCTTACTGATTCTATTAATTTAGTTTGCTCTCTTAGTTGATTTTGCCATATTGAGCTAGATTGGCAATCCTAGTAGGATATCCCATTTGGGATATTTATCTAAAATATTTAATATGGTACTGAATGTTTCCTGTACCTATACAGTATATAAACTATAGATTTTATACTACATTCCCCACTTTGCTCCAGAAAAAATACATTGATGCTATCATAGCTCAAAATAATGCAAGCTACTAAACTCAAGTAATGTTCCTAACATTATCCTTCTCAGCCGATGAGAGCACAAATCTATGTCACCACTGCTGGGGAAGTTTTGCACTTATGTATAGGACATTTGGAGTGTTACTAAATTGCTCATTCTGGTCTGAAACTGCTTAGCTTCTAGGAATATTTCTGAGTTAGCCTCTAAAGTGTCTATAGAATTCATTATTGGTGCTTATCTATTATTATGTTTTGTTAAAGGTTTTTCTCTCTTTCCCTTATGGAAAAGAGCCTGTAGATTGAAATATAACAACTCTATTCAGATATAATTCACACACCACACAATTCACCTATTTCAAATATAGAGTTGAAGACTACAAATTCAGGGTTAATTTGTAAAGTTTGTTGGTTTCTTACTAGAGAAGTTTCCCTTAAGATGTAGAGGGAGAGATAAGGGAAAGAATG